>NC_073745.1:301524244-301731744 GCF_029784135.1 Toxorhynchites rutilus septentrionalis | reverse complement strand
TTTAAGGTGAGTGATTACTGTTAAGCAACTGTAACTGTTCAGTCGATGTTGATTTTTCTTGTTTTCAAGCGGAAATGAAAATTATCCGAACATTTGCTTCTGCGGTAAGCACAATTTACGTGCACATAGATTGGATCAATCAATCATGATGCAATGGGTATGCAAAACTAATTGGCAGGATGAACCCTCGTGCAGGATCGTAAAAATATGGTATAAGTCATCAACTTTGTTCTGTAGATTTTTAAGATGAGGAAACAATTCATCTCCAGTAATATTTATATTGTGAGACCTGACAACATTGAGTACATGCATGTGTCATCTGACGGTTCTATTAGGAAGTTTTACGTTCTTGAAAGAATCTTGTTACTCGAGGGCGAGGAAAAGTGATTTCGATGAGAATCATCAAGACTAGGGATTGTTAACCGTTTTTATCGGTAATACCAGGTCATTTTTCATTACCGAATTACCGGTAATTTTACTATGAATAACCGGTAATTTTCATTTTTACACATTAAAAAAATATATTTGCCTATTTGCGCATTGTGTGCATCTAGCGATCATGGACGTGTTGTATCAAAAATCAAATTTTGTCGATTGTGGTGGGTCGGACACAGAAGATGGCGACGATAATGATGATGTCACCGATTTTGACGAAACAAGTGACGAAACATACATCATCAAGCCCGAATCCTGTTCCACAATCCAAAAAGTACATAAAACGGTTGAACTCTCCAGAAAATCTCCGGTAAAAATCGACAAAGTTCTCCAGGAACATGTTATCGCGTATAACGGAAAGGATATTTGTTTGCTTCTTGATTGGAAAACCCGATGGAACAGTCTCCTGGCAATGTTGTGCCGATTCTACGACCTCCATACTTCAGTTCAAAAATCGCTTCTCGATCTGGAAACGAAGCACACATAAGCTTCTGCGATGAAGCGAAAAAATAAATGGTTGATGCTCTCGATCCAGTGTTGGTCATATGAATTGCTATGCCGGAAGAACTAAACCCGTTACGAAGCTGAAGTCGGATTTCAATTCATGCTAGAACCAGCGTTGCCAATGTTCCAGTTTAAACTGGATTCTTCCAGTTTTTTTCTCCCGATCCAGTCAAACAGTTAAATCCTAAAATCTTCCAGTTTGTTCAAATATCATCCAGTTTTTTTCATATGTGTGCTTCAGTTTTACCCATTTTATGTAAAATGAATTCACGATGTATAAATAATATCCCTCAAAGGGATTCCAGGTGATTTTTTCAAATGTCTTCACATGTTTCATGTTTCACATGTCTTATTCAATGTTTATTCTAATAGGTATTGTTATATAGCGCATTTCATTAAACTTACCTTGAGCTTTTGATATTTATTTCAATAAATGTGAACAAAGAATATATTGCGCAACTGCATACTATATTTTATGAGTTTAGAAGTGTTAATTGGCTCGATATGTAACCGGAAAACCATCGATTCGAGAAGTGATCGTTTGAAAGATCTCGGTTAATCTATTGTATAGTTTAGGCCCGAAATAATAAAAATACAATGTCACAATCATCCGAATTCTCGGGCGCAAATAAGCTAATGTCTTCTAGAGATGTTTTCAGACCGCTTGAAGTTCTCCAGAATTTGAAGTTAAAACCACTTTGTTGTTGAATTCATTCTTTATGCTTGTGGATTTTCTGCTTGGAAAAGTTTGAGAAAAGCAAGTGAATAACCCCGAGACAAAAGTCTCCGTCAATTACTAGGAACAAAAGTAAACAAGTGACACTGATAAAAAGGCGAGTGGATGACACTGTGATAAAAGTCTTTTGACTTTATTTTCGGCCAAAAGTTAGAATTTCATGGAAATAACATCTCTCAAACCACGTACGCTATCATACTGCAGTGTTTTCACATGTTTCATAATGTCTTCAAAATGTATTCACAAAATGAAATGTCTTCACAGTAAGTCAAACGTCTTCAAAATGAAGACATGTCTGGCATCTCTGATCCCTCACTCACCCTTCCTATCTCTTGATCAATTTCATTTTTTGAAATTAATCGTTCGCTCGATCCAATGTGTATTTACATTGGATCTATCATTCGTTTCTTACACACTCAACTTAGTGTTTTCCTCTTGTTCACGCTTCCGGATTCAGTGCGTGCTACTCTGTCTTTGAATTTATATAAATATTATATATTCTGGGTCCCACAAAACATTCTGAAGGTCAGACCAATTGAACTACCATTTCAACCACAACTTGCAATGTACATAGCAAGAAATCTTACCCATAAAGGTTCAAAGAGCCCGTGTGCTATGCTGTCGTTGAGTTTATATAATCATCAAATGTTATAGATCCTCCAAATAATTCTAAAGTTCAGATGATCATAAAGTCAATATAGTCGGTGTTAAGTAAGAGGAGACCAAGTCGCAAAATTGAAAATATCGAGTTATTGATTGCAATAGGTTAAGTATTTCGTAAGCTACATTCCACATTTATCAAATTTGTAAATCACTCGTGCAGCAGGAAATCTCATTTAGATCTTGATAAAATACCAAAGAAAAATACCAAAATTGGAAAGAAATAGCTTTTAAATACCAGTATTTCATAATTTCAATACCAAAGTAACACTTTATCAGTGTTGCTTTGGTATTGGAATAATATCGTAGGACCTGATAAAAAATTATTCCTGCATTTCAATATATAGATCTGCTCGAATGATATGATTAATTAATTATTTTTGCCATTTTATGAACAACATAAATACTACACGAAGCTTCGAAGGAAATCCTATGCTCAATCATTAGAATAAGTAAAAAAAAAAAAATCATTTTAGTGCCGATATTTTTTAAAATAAAACGGTTTTACAGGATCCAGTTTTTTTTAAGAGCGATCTTCCAGTTTTTTGAAAAATATTATTGGCAACCCTGGCTAGAACAGTTATCGGATCGAATATCATAAAGTTCGAAGCAGACGTTTCGTTTATGCAGATTTGTTCGCGTACATGAATGATCATTCTGCTTGGGGTCGTGACACAATTAATGGTGACTTTGGCGTCTTCTATCAAACGTCACGGGCTGTATTGATCAATTTGAAATTGTTCGTGACTTGATGAAATATGACGATTATGGAATTGGTTCAAAAGCTGGAAAACAAGAGGAAATAAATCTACTGGATGCTGCAGAACCTGCAGAACAGTTGAGCATCAAGGAAAACCTTGCGGTGATTGCAGCATTCATAGATATCATGGTCCAGGCCATGCTCAACGTCTACAAATGGATTGATAGAAACCTTCAGACAAGAATTTTCGTACTACCACACAGAGAGCATCAGGGGCTAGTACATGACATTGGTATTCTATGCCAATATGAGGGAGCGAAACAGGAAACACATTTAAATGAAAGCATATGAAAGCTTTTCGTATAGTTTGCCAAATACACGGCGCAGACAAAGAAAGATATATTCTCGTTCATGTTCTTCTTTATCGTCTTAGAAAACACCTTCCAACTTCATTTTATGATGAGGTGTAATATTATCACGCTCCTTTATAATAGCGCTGGCAGCTATATGGATAGCATGGTCGTGTGAAGTAACTTTGCATTACAGCCGGCCTTGGTTCGATCCCCATTGACGTCGTATGGACTTTTTTTTTGTTTGTACAATCCCAATGAAAAGAAAAGAAAACAGAAAGAGATGTCTGCTCGCATACATACAAACCATTTTTAAGCTTTAAAAATATCTCATTATTTGCGCATTTGACTATCATGCATAGGAAATGGCATCTTTTCTGCCAAAGATGACATGTTTTCTGCCAACGCTAGTTTGGGTGTAAGTAGCAAAAGCTTGCAAAAATGTTTTTTGTAAAATAATTATTATCAATAAAAGCCACTTATTCAAGAAAATGATTCATTTTAAAGTATTTTTTTACGGGTAATTTACCGGTTTTACCGGTAATTAAATTTTCATTACCGAGTAACCGGTTTTTGAAATTTTGGTACGGTAATGCAATCCCTAGTCAAGACATATTTTTTGCCACTATGAAGCTCTGTCGTGATAAATACAATCGTGGTCGTTGTTCGCTCGCTAACAGAATCCAAAAAATGGTCAAAAATTTGTTGTGTATATCAGCCGTAAAAAGATTTGTTTTGACGTAGGACTACGTCTTCCATTTCTATACTGGGGTGTAAGTTCAAAGTTTCGAAAACGAGAGCGTTATGCCGGAGCAACAAGATTTTGAGCGTTAATACCTTCTAAACAATTGAACAAAATGGTATGATAAACACTCCATTCGAAATACAAAATGTCTACTCGTTATATGCTTGTTACTTATTGATTAAAAAACTTGTTTCAATAGCTTGAAAATTGCTTTCTAAACAGGCTAAATCACACAGATCTGTATATAAGCGAGTGCCCGCTCTGGAATGCACTCAGTTATAATTGTACAGCGATTGGAGAATGTTATCACGGTTGTGGCGAAGCTGTTCATTAAGAATACGCTTATGAAAGGTGTCACCAAGAGCTCGTTTTTGCACACAAACTGGTTCGTTAAAGATTCTCCCTAAAGCCAAAAGGGAATCCATCGGAAAGGAGAATAGTACCACTAAGAAGGCGACAAAGAAAGCACCAGCATCGAAAAGGATTGAGGCATGAGGAGATAGCCGCCACAAATACACACGCGCGCGCTACTCCTTTCGTTTGGTGGTCTTCGAGTCGGCATTGATTGCCGGAGAAGAAACCGAAAAGATGTCTCCGTTGCTGACAAATTATCTGCCGCTGCTACCGGGGAGAAGAAAACAGCTACCGCTGCCGAAAAACTCAAAGTTACTACTGTGAAGAAGTTGAGCAACAAGAAAAAAGCTCCTGCTACTGTCGGTACGGCTGTAACAAAGCAAAAACCAACTAAATCATCGAAAATCGTTGAACATAAGCCGAAATCACCGATGCCAGAGGGGAGGAGAGCGGTTCTGAGCACAGTACGAGGGATGTTGTTTTCAACAAATCAAATCCAGTTCTTCTTAAAACATTGAATTACTTTTAAGCGAAAAAGTTAATTTTGTTTTCTTCTTATAATATATTACTACGATCAAACACATTTTGTTTTGAACTTTTTCTTTATCAAGTGCGATCAACGCAAGATCACGTCTTTCGACACTTTATTACAGGTACAATGAATCTTAAGATAGACAATTCCCGCTCTTCGCTCACCGACACACAAGGTTTATTCAGCAATTCCTTAAACGGGAAGTGGGTGTTATGAGGAAGGATGAGTGAACGCCACATTTATGTAGACTGATTGGATGCGACAGATATTTTATTTATTGGAATGGTATTTAAATTATATCACAGAGTTTGAAAGAGTTTGGGAATTAGTGACAAACAATGTATTATGTGTTATGTATGGGGCAAACATAAGAAAGCGGAGGATAAATGTTGCATCACTTTGGCGTGATTACTTCTTTAGCTTAATATTTTGCCTTCTATACATACAAGTTGTTCGAAAACGTTGTGCATAAAGCGAATGACACCCTTGCTTTACTAGGTGTGTCTTGCATCACTCACATGTTTATCAGATGAAATTTAATGCATATTTATAGATTTTTGTGATTCCAATCATTTGTTTTGTTATCTTGAATTATAGAGACTTAAAATTTCTTCAGTTCATTCGACTCTATCAATATCAATAATAAAACTCAATGATTCTTAGAAGTAAATCTTTCCATGAGGAGACGGCAACACAAATTGAGTATTGCTTCCATTGACACACGAACTACGCGTGAGTTGTCAGAAATAAATGTTTGGAAAATTTACCTTCAAATACAACACCCTGTAATTCCTCATTCTGAATTAATTTTTCATCCCTTGTGTTTATTACGGCTTTTCGGTGCAAGATTACTGCTCTTTTGCTCCACTGTTCAGTTGGGCAATTGACAGCGGAGACAGTTGCTATGATGCTTCCATTGTTGTGTTATTAATAGCGCACCTAGTTCGATGTTTCTTGTTGCAAGCAGCAGAGTCGGTGTAAATGGAGAGAGGCTGAATCATCGTTACTTAATAATTGTTGCGTGGAAGTAGTAGCTATAAGAACACACCAAGCTGATCAAATCGAAGATTCTGAGTTTTGTGATCCAGTTCTGTCCAGTTCTCAAAAATTCAGGTTAATTTTCAAATTCCAGATTCTCTATCTACAGATCTATATTATAGATGCTTAATTAAGAATACGGGTTTTAATTTCAGGGGCAGATACAAATACGGTTACCACACTCAGATGACAAACTTCTTATTCTGGTAGCAGATCTTAGAATTCCCATTTCTATCCATTCAAAAGTGTATTGTAAAAATGAAAATGCATTCAAAATAAGTTATTTGGAACCCAACTCCATGTTTCAGATTCCCATATCTCGTGCGGAGGGCAGAGAAGGAAAGGGCACATAAACAAAAATATTTACACCCATACCTCGCTTTACGGCCTAGATACGTTCTACGAAATTTGGCCGCAAAGCGAAAAGCCATATAAGGAATCAATTATTCTGATACCAACTCATACAAATTCAATCAGACCGGTTCTAAATTTGTTAAATATGTAACATGTAAAAAAGTGATTTTTGAACCAATCCACAATTTTATTTGCCGTTATAACGAAACATTTTAGGCCGTAAATCGAAAACGTGCCTGAATTGCAGAGGGCCGTTATAACGGAATGCCGTATAAAGAGCGGCTGTATAGCGAGGTATGGGTGTATATAGGATCCTACGCGGGTAGCGTAAAGATATGAACAGAAAAATATAGATAGGGATTCCTTTGCTGGCAATCAGCAAATAGTTAGGTTGTAAAACCTTCACCAGATTGAGCCCCTTTTAGCGATAACGGATAACGAAGGGTGGAAACAAGTGGGATGAATGTATGTAGCAAATAGGCAGGCAGATAACCGATGCGGTTTCGGTTATCTGAATAGGAAAGGGAGGTGTTTTCTCTCCCTTATATATTTAGGCCTGAGTAAGAATTCCTGTATAAAAAGTCAGGATACTTGCACAGGAAGTTATCTCAAATCCTTCAGTTAAACAGATCAATTCAGAAAGCAATTGTTCAAGATCAAGTTCTATTCAATCAGAGAAACAAGATCAAGTTCAAATCCTTCAATCAATTAAGTTCACCAAACGAGTCAGTTCAATTCGATTCATATTCGCGTGAAGTTTACTTCGTTTCAAATTCGCGTGAAGTTCAATTCGTTCAAAGTAAGAAAAAGTTCAATTCATTCAGAGAAACAAGATCAAGTTCAATCCTAAGTTCGGAAACCAATTGTTCTAAATCCTAAAACCTCGATCAACGTTGGCAATCAGGCACCACGCACGGAATAAGGTAAAACCACGAGAAATCCCAAATTCGAAGAGAGTAATCGCCAAGACTTGCAAAATCCAGTGGAAAAGTTCCCTAGGATAACATTGGTGACTCCCGAGAGGAGTAGGCAGGCAGATAACCGATGCGGTTATCTTGATAGGAAAGGGAGATCTTTTATTTATTTTTTTTTTATTTCTGTATTATAATGACTTTCAACACATTTGGCTGGTTCGTCACTTTTACCTTCCATTTCGGAAGAATGTCGGGAGTGAGAATTGGACTCGTGACCCTTAGCGTGAGAGGTATGGATGTTACCGCTACGCCAGATCGCCTCCTGGAGATCTTTTATCTCCCTTATAGCTTCAGCTTATAGCCTGGGTAAGAATTCATGTATAGTCAGGATTCTTGCCCAGGAAGTTTGCTCAAACCCTTCAATCAAACAGATCAATTCGGAAAGCAATTGTTAAAGATCGAGTTCAATTCATTCAGAGAAACAAGATTATTCAAATCCTTCAATCAATTGAGTTAACCATAAGCGTAAGTTCAATTCGTTTCATATTGGCGCGAAGTTCAATTCGTTTCAAGTAAGAAAAAGTTCAATTCATTCAGAAAAACAAGATCAAGCTCAATCCTAAGTTCGGAGAGGTATTGTTCTAAATCCGAAATCCAGGAAAAAAGTTACCTCGGATAACATTGGTGGCTCCAAAGAGGCGGAGCCAGACAAAACTTTCGGTCGAACCAATTTTGGTAGCTCAAGAGGAGCAAAAAGTCAACTCAGATTCCAAATGCAAACGTTCTAGAGTCAAAAGTGAGGGATCGAAAATCTCATATTTGGAAATGTGGAATATGGGTATCGAAGCCAATTTCGAAGACGATCATCGATCTCTTTTCAATTTTTGGATTGAAAATTCTATTAAAGAGACTTCAAATGCTCGTTGTGTTCCGCTTTTGAGATATTTAAAATAGGGAGGTTGCCTATGGACATTCTCTGCCGCCACGTATTGAAATACATTCGATTTTGGGGATTTCTTTTCGTCGAATGGTCAAGAGTTTGAGTGGTTTCACTACTACTCTTCCATGAACATATTTGAGTCCCAAGCGAATTAGAATTTATATATCGATCGAGAAATCTGATCCATTTATGGGCACCAAAATAGTTCTGTTCAAGTATTCTCTCCTAACTTGTGAAACAATACACTTAAGATATTATTGCAACCTTTTAAACAGGCTGAATGTGAGATTACCTTCAGAATTGATAATCCAAACGGGAATTGAACACGAACCCTGGTACTGGTGCTGAGAACTTCAAATTTTTGGGGGAATTTTTTACAATCTTTACTTCCCATTCAAACCTTAACGGCCTGCGGCCTTCGAAAAAGCTGTAGCCCAAGTAACTCGATCATTTGAATAAGGCTATGGAGAACCTGTTCCACGTTGGAAAGTGTTCAATATTTGAACTGTTTAGACTAAAGGGTGTCCCACATCAAATTGCATCACGGAAAAACGCTATAGAATTCTCAAAGAGTAATTTTTTCTTGACAATTCGGGTGGAAATAGTTACACCGTTTACACTGTATTTTTATCGCCAGCAGTTTTTTGAAAATTGAAAAAAATAGTGTCACCCGAAAAGCGTCACGGACTGATTTTGCGCAAGCACCTGGAAAATCCTAAACTCTCTTGTCGAGACATCGGAAAACAACTCGTGCAGTCAACGGTGGATCATGTGATTAAACGTTGCTACGAAACTCTGAGCATCGAACGCAAAGAGCAATGCGGTCAGAATGGATGTTCTATTAGTGATCAGGATCACAAGCATGTCGTGAAAGCGTTCAAGCGGAATCCCAATGCTTTGGTCAGGAATGTGGCCAAAAAGATGTCTAGGAGTGTACAAAGTGCAGAAGGCTCCAAATCGGGACGAACGGCAAAATACGGTGGGGAAGTCACGGGCCCGGAAACTGTGCACCCAGATGTCGACGAAGCCTCACTGTATCATCATGGATGATGAGACTTACGTCAAGTCGGACTTTCGAGACTATTGTTCTTCGCAGCCCAGCACAAATTTGATTCTCCGGAGTAAGTAAGGAAGCACAAACATTCAAAGTTTGCCTAGGAATACATGATTTGGCTAGCGATTTGCTCATGTGGCAAACGGAGGGCACCGTTCGTGGCTACCGGGACTGTATACGGAATCTACCTCAAGGAGTGTCTTCAGAAGCGTCTCCTTCCACTGTACAGCTACACGAGGGCCCTACGATATTCTGACCAGATCTAGCTTCGTGCCAATATTCAAAGGATGTCCTGGAGTGGTACGAGGCCAACGGCGTATCTTTCGTGCATCCCAAGAAGGTTAAATCTGAGGAAGACGTAAAGAAAAGGTGGGTTTCCATATGGAGGAAGCTGCAGCCAGATGTTGCACAGAACCATAAGAGTGGAGTTAAGCGTAAGGTGCAGGCATTCGGTAATGATATTGATGCAATTTGATGTGGGACACCCAACATTTACTATGTTTTTAGAATAGAAAATAGAAACAAACTTAACATGCGGTTTAAGCGCAATGTGGTTTGAGCGTAATTAGTCCACGGAAGAGGAGGGGGTGTCTAAAATAATGCTTTTTCTATCCAGGTGGTATGTGGACAGCCCTTCATTAATTTGTGTTGGAACTCCAACATTCGGAGTATGTTCACTATAACAATCATCACAAGAGTTGTCAGAATATAAAAATTTGGCAAAATGTTCGAAAATAAAACATACCTTATTCGTATCAATTTCGTTGTTGGCCTAGCTTCTGCTACTAATGCTTTCGTTATCACAAATTGCTCCTCCCTTCCGCATTACTCGGTTGACTCATACGGTCGGTGTGGCATAGGTATCTGTAAATAGCGAAAATAGAACAAAAAACCATGTAGTGGATTCCATTTCGAAAACACAGTTGAAAAATTGAAACAGTTTCATTCACGCATTAGAATTGTTTATTGTGAATTTCAATATCAAAGCATCACATTGAAGCATGAATTCTCCGAAATTTTATGAGGCAAATTGGGCCAGCTTCTTTTATGTTCGCTGTGTACATTTTCCCACGCTTAACATAACATTTTATTTCGAAATAAGCGCGCAGGTACACAACATCTATGCACTTCAGCGGAGAACAAAACCGGTCACAATCTGGCTATATGCGTATATATACATATGTAGTGAATAGTTCATCGAGCCAAAACCGAAACAATCGCACACAATTGTTCGGTATCACGTGAGGCATACATTTGCCGCCCATTTGCGCTATATTTCCGGCTCAACAACCCCCCGCCGAAGGGCGACATTGCCGCACGACATGGGATCACGTGCTGAAACCTTATAATCGTTTTCTATTTTTACCCTCCTTACCCACACACACACATACACCAACGCGTCGCCGCCGCCACCGCCACCTCATTGGAGGAGACGTGGAATGTTGACTCCACTCCAGCGATGAAGAGGTCACTATTACTTATCCTCTCCTCTTCGGGTCATTTCGATCTGCCGTGTGTTTGGAATCCACACCAATTTGCTTTTACGTTCTTGGGTGGTTAATGGTTGATGACGATGATGATGATAATGATGGGTGGTGGTGACGAGGAGGACACGAGCATAAGGTGAAGCAAAGAGCTAACGGAATAACGGTACTTTTGCGCTTTCTTCTTGGATGGTTCGAGTGGTTCAAAGTTTATGAAGGAAGGCACCAAATCCGAGCGATGTATCGTGATTGCGGCCCGTTCTGATTTTATTACAACATACTCTCTCAACAACATGCGGCGTAAAAATTGGGAGCGTGAACCTTCAGTGGCGGTGTGACGTTTGACCTAGATGTTACGCCGAAAAGAACGGCTTCGCGGGATGAGGGGTTTATTACTGTTTTGTTTCTCGCTCATTAGAATGCACTCTGAGCGAAGTATTGTGTGTTTATGAAGTATAAAGGTTCATTTGATGCGATTGTGACAGGGTACAATTCGGTGACCTGACCCTAATGTTTGAATCAACCGTTTTTTTTTAAATTTTGGAGCCATAAGTTTTTTAGTATACAACACAGAGAGTTCACATAGTCTGTACACCCAAACTAGCGTTTTTTTATTAATTCGTTTATTTTTACAGGCTCAGTTACGTAAGTTTAATGGAGCCGAATTCTTAAATATAATTTTAAAACTATATATATAAAAAATTTTCTTACATCTATGGTTAGTAAGGTGGAAAACCGATTACTCGCGGTGTACTCGAGATTAGAAGGGTGACATATTTTTAGGAGAAGGATGGGATATAAGGAAATTGTAACAATGTTGATGAACACTCAATTCTTAAATCTATTCGCATATCTATAGTGTATTTACATTTCACCTTATTCTACTATTTATAGCAAGGGGACGAATTACCCGCAAAGGAAGGGAAGAAGGGTATAAGGATATAGGGACAATCACATACGAAGATCGATAGCTTTAAGGAAAACAAAACATATATATATAGGACATGTAATCAAGGTCTAACCGAGCCAACACATCTCTTACCGGCACATTGGGCTGTTTTCCTCGGGCCCGAAGGGAGTTTTCTAAATTCGATCTGGCGACCAGATACACCTTGCACGACCAAACAACGTGTTCGATGTCGTGATAACCTTGGCCACAAACGCAGAGATTGCTGCTGGCAAGATTGGAACGGAAGAGTAGTGCATCTAACGAACAGTGATTGGACATGAGTCGGGAGAAGGTGCGAATGATGTGCCGACTCAATTCCAGACTTTTGAACCACGGCTTGAGGCTAACCTTAGGGATAATCGAGTGAAACCACCGGCCCAATTCATCTTCATTCCACTTGCGTTGCCAGTTAGCGATGGTATTTTTTCGAACTAAAGAATAAAATTCATTGAAGGCGATTTGACGCTGATAAATTTCGCCTTCAATTGCACCTACCTTTGCTAATGAGTCAGCCCTCTCATTACCCGAAATTGAGCAATGTGAAGGGGCCCAGACAAAGGTAATGACATAACAGCGTCTGGTTAAAGCACTCAAAATTTCTCGTATTCTCTCAAGGAAGTACGGCGAGTGCTTTTCCGGCCTCACTGAACGGATAGCTTCGACAGAGCTAAGACTATCCGTTACAATGTAATAGTGTTCAACAGGTCGTGAGGCGACGCTGTCCAGCGCCCAGTGTATTGCTGCCAATTCAGCAATATACACTGAGCAAGGATTCTGAAGACTGTGTGAGGTGTTAAAAAATTCGTTTAACACTCCAAATCCTGTGGACTCGTTTATAGTGGACCCATCAGTAAAGTACATATTATCACAATTGATACCCCCATACTTTTCATCGAAGATCGTTGGAGCGATCCTCGATCGTTGGTAATCTGAATATCCATGGATATCTTGCTTCATGGACAGATCAAAATGCACAGAGGAATTGATGTAGTCAGGGAAACAAACACGGTTGGGAATATACGAAGAAGGATCAACCTGCATGGAGATGAATTCATGATATGAACTCATGAATCCAGAATGAAAATTTAACTCGATCAGCTGCTCAAAATTTCCGATCACCAATGGGTTCATGACCTTACACCGGATAAAGAACCGAAGAGATAATAAATTGAAGCGATCTTTTAGTGGGAGTACGCCTGCCAAAACCTCGAGACTCATGGTATGCGTTGAGGGCATACATCCCAACGCAATACGGAGACAAAGATACTGAATTCGCTCGAGTTTAATGAGGTGTGTTTTGAAAGCTGATTGAAAACAGAAACTGCCATACTCCATCACTGAGAGAATAGTTGTTCGATACAACGTTATAAGATCTTCGGGATGGGCTCCCCACCAGGTGCCGGTAATTGTACGGAGAAAGTTTATTCTTTGTTGGCATTTTTTACTCAGATACCTAATATGGGCTCCCAAGTACATTTGGAGGCGAACCAGACCCCAAGATACTTGAATGACATAGCATGAGTGATCGGTTTACCCAAAAGTTGAAGCTTTGGTTTTGCTGGTCTATGCTTCCTAGAAAAAACCACCATCTCTGTTTTCTCCGTGGAGAATTCGATCCCTAGCCCAATGGCCCAGGTTAAAAAATTGTTCAAAGTATCTTGTAAGGGTTCTTGCAGGTCGGATTCGTTTGATCCTACGACAGACACCACTCCATCATCTGCAAGTTGTCTTAGGCTGCAATTTTGTGTAAGGCAATTGTCGATGTCGCTTACATGGAAGTTGTACAAAAAACATGAGCCCTGGGGGAGGCCCATGTAAGAGAACCGACTTACTGCCGAATCTCCGTGAGAAAAGTTCAAATGCTTCTCACAAAGCAAGTTATATAACATATTATTCAATAGAGGCGGCAGACCCCGAGAGTGTAATTTGTCTGACAAAACCTCTATTGAAACAGAATCAAAGGCCCCCTTTATGTCCAAGAATACTGAAACCATTTGTTTTTTTTTGGCGTAAGCCAATTGAATTTCTGAAGAAAGCAACGCAAGACAATCATTCGTCCCCTTGCCCCAGCGGAACCCATATGATGTATCTGAGAGTCCATTCGTTTCAACCCATCGATCAAGAAGAAACAAGATCATTTTCTCCAACAATTGCCGTATACAAGACAGCATTGCTATTGGGCAGCTATAATTCGCACTTGTCTCCAATCATCTGGAACAATATTATGCTCCAGAAACCGATTGAATAAATTCAACAAGCGATGTTTCGCCACATCAGGGAGGTTTTTCAACAAGTTGAAATTAATTCTATCCTGGAGCCGAATTGTTACAAGAAAGGAGAGCAAGAGAGAATTCTACCATCGAAAACCCGGAATCAAGATCGCACGTATCTTGTGGTATATCTCGAACAATTTTTTTGCACGGGAGCGGAATCGGGACAAACCTTCCGCGCAAAATTAAAAATCCATCGATGTGAATATTCTTCGCTTTCATTCGTTGAAGAGCGATTTCTCATGTTTCGAGCCACTTTCCATAATATTTTCATTGACGTTTCTCGAGACAAACCTCCCACAAAATTTCGCCAATAAGCACGTCTTTTTCCTTTGATCAAGTTTTTAAATTGATGTTCAAGGTTCAAATACGACTGAAAATTTTCAATGGTTCCACGTTTCCGTAAAGCTTTAAATGCATTCGATTTATCCTGATAAAGCTTGGAACACTGGCTATCCCACCATAGATTGGGAAGCCTTCGACGAATAGTGGAACCTGGGATGGGTTTCGTTTGAGCGCGAACCGCGCTGTCATAGATCAAACGGGAAATGAATTATACTCCTCCAATGTCTTTTCATGGCCTTTAGCGTTAAATGAGCAAATAATGTCATCTGTTCCCCATCGCTTTAAAATGTTTGTATGAATGGAAGCAGACATCTCTTTCTTTTTTCTTTTTTGATCTATCCAAAATAAATTCCAAACGTCATCAACGGGAATCGAACCAAGGCCGGCTAGAATGCAAGAATATTTTACACGATCACGCTATCCACATAGCTAATGATGCTGTTGCGGAGAAGCGTGATAATATTCCATTTCATTACAAATTGAAGTTGGAAAGTGTTTTCTAATTTCACTCCTTGAAAACACTTTCCAGTATAAAGGAGATCGATATCCATCTCGTTCTGGGCCGTGGTCAAGTAATGCGTGCTTATTTGAAACGTGTCTCTTGATCGCTCGCTCGTATTAATCTTATATTGCCGTACCATATAAATTATACAAATGCCTACCAGTATTTGAGAGTCATAACATTTTCTTTCATTTTTACGCTCATTTAATGTGATAAATCGGGATGACAAAACATGAGCTAAGAATCAATGTTGGGTGTAGTTGAAAGACAAGCATGAACACATCTTGTACAGCCATTATGAAACTCCCAATTGATAATATCTCCAGAACGTTTGACTATCGAAATTAAACCTACACCCAAACTAGCATTGGCAGAAAACATTTCTTCTTTGGCAGAAATTATGCCATTTCGTGGGCTGGAGGGTCAAATGCGCAAATAATGCGCTGTTTTTGAAGCATAAAAATGGTTTGTATGTATGCGAACAGACATCTCTTTCTGTTTTCTTTTCTCATTTCATTTGGGGTTGTGCCAAAAAAAAGTCCATATGACGTCGATGAGGATCGAACCATGGCCGACTGGAATGCAAAGCTATTTCACACGACCACGCTATTCATACAGCTGCCAGTGCTGTTATAAAGAAGCGTGATAATATTACACCTCATCATAACATGAAGTTGGAAGGTGTTTTCTAAGAGGATAAAGAAGAACATGAACGAGAATATATCTCTGTCTGGGCCTTGTTGGCAAACTGTACGAAAAGCTTTCATATGCTTCATTCAAATGTGTCTCCTGTTTCGCTCGCTCATATTGGCTCTAGCATATATATTATAAAAATAATATACATGTATTGGGGAGTAGAACATTGTCTGTTATTTTTCAGCTCATTTAATGTAATAAATCGGGATGACAAAACATGAGCTAAAAATCAACTTTGGGTGCAGCCAAAAAATATAGGACTCGTGAACACGTTAAGAAACAATATTTCTTAACTTAGAGAGAAACCTGTCTAGAAGATGATCATGCTGCAATATTGTAAGTGAATAATATAAATTTAAATTTGATTGAAAACCATTAAACTATAATGAATATAGTGCTTCTTGTTATTGTGTGTCGAACTCAGTAAAGAGAACTGGAAGGGGAAAGTGGAAATTTAATAATCCTCTAAATTGAGTAGCGTTATTAGACCATTATTCATTTTGCGCCCAGTGCACACCATCCTAAAATTAGAGTGGGCTCTTGGAGATTTTTCAGAATACTTTTGAATACTTTTGAACAGCTCGACAGATTTTCGACCTATTATCAGTAAAACGTTATTGGACTTTCTAAAAAAAAAATGCTGGATTGCACGCCAAATGTCTACTTTTGACGAAACATGAAAATAAGGTGTTCGAGGTGTTGAAACCAAAGACAGCCTGCCTGTTCATATCAAATTTTGGAAAGAAATCTGCATATCAAATGTCTTCTTCTAGGCGAAAATTTTGTAAAATAATTCTATGTTTTTTAGGTGTTGGATTAAAAATATTATTTTATTGAAAAAGACCTTTTCACATAGTTTATGCGGTGTAATTCAATCATTTGATACCTTTTTACTCACAAAAGGATGCATATTTTCTGTACATGTGTTTCGTTGTTGAAAACATAAAAGCAGGTCACTTATTTACGTTTACAAAGTTGTTTTCAAGATGCTGCGAATCGGATTAGAATCACATTTGGTGCACTGAAAATAATATACGTAATATACAATAAAATAGCGGAGAACTCCAAAATTTAGCCGGGGATTGCGAAACGAACAATTAAAAAGTTTGGCATTGAGTGTTCCCAAGAGGAACAGCCAAGAAGTGGACGGTTCTTATGAACCCGGATTGGACCAGAAACTGTTGACGACTGTTGTGGAGGAAGAAATCGGCCAAAAGGTGCTAGTCTGGCAAGCCATTTGCACATGTGGTTTGAGATCTCCTCACAAAAGAGACCATAAATTCTCACATTTATTTCGACGAATACTAGAAGAACAGATTGCTTCCGTTGCATAGAAAGTATGACCTGCCTCATTCATTCTGGCCAGATTTGGTAACGACTCCTTACTCCAAATCTATTCTCCATTGGTTTGCGGAAAAAACAACATTATGTACGTGGAAAAACCATCTTGTTTGATCAAATCGTAACAATAAACTCAAATTTTTGAGCTTGCTTTAGCTTGAGCTTGGGTAGACTGTACACTTCGTAGTTGCTTTCCGTGATTGACCTGAACCAACCAAATTTCACAAAGAACATACAGAATGACGCTTGGGACTAGCAAATCATTCTCGTTGTGCAGTTTTCGGTGATTCGAGCTTTAAATGGGCAATAACGACGCCGGCCACGTCCTTACAGTCACCAGGGGAAGGGAAGGAATGTTAGTATGATATTCACCGCCCGAAGGCCAGAAGGGTCGCCTCTATAGCATGGTTCCCTAGCGAATATCATGGGAGGGATAGTTGTTAGTGGGGTAAGGTAAGAATCACGATTCACTGAGGTAAGTGATGTGATTATGTAAACACGAACTATCGACCACTCGACAAAATGAAATTCCGTATATCTTCTATATTACACGCGGCACACGGCAACATATTATTTTTAGTCAACCTGAGAAGGTAAACCTGTAAATTAATTGGACCGGCTATACATTATATTATTTATAGTGCGTCATTTTTATCGAATTCCAACCCTTACTTTGGAAACCCTAAGAAGGTAACCAAAATTTCGTTAATCATCGAGCGGACATGTAATCGAACTCCACTTGTGTAGTTGGGGAGATAGGAGACCTGAAGAAGGTTACCAAAATAATTCCTCTAAAAACAATGAAACTGGTGAAATGTTTATTCGATCATCAAGCAAACTCTTTGTCGACCTCCAATAACGACGTCGGAGAGATATGTTTAGGAAACCTAAGAAAGCCAACTAAAGAATTCCTCTACAACTGCCACGAATATAATAAAATCGATCTGTGTGAACATTAAATTCTAAAACATTTCCTAAAATCTAAAATCAACAAATCTAAGATCATAAATTCATTTAGACACAGCTACAGAACAACAAAAATGTGTGTGCGGTATGTCGTTTCGGAAATACAAATTCAAAGATAAGGAAAAAGAATATGTGGCGTATAAACATGAACAACCCTACACGTCTTTGCTTGATCTATAAGACTTATATGGCCTCTCAGGGAGCGGTGTTGTGCTCAGACAAGAGCGTTAATATTTGAGCGGAGAGAACAATTTCGCACCAGAACTCTCTTCTCACGCGCAAGCACAACAAAAAAATAAAACGAGAAAAAAACAGAATAAAAAAATGACGATGAAGATCGTACGATTACAGCTTGAAATAATGTTTCACTTGCTCTTCTGCATTTCACCTCTTCCACTTACAACCCTCGCTCATTCTCACTTTATATCCATTTAAAAAAAAACCTTCACAGCCATAGATGCACCATTCTAACTACGACAATCCCTCTCGCTCTTCTAGCACACTACTACTATCACTTCATCTTCTTTCCTCTTCTATCTTCTATCTCTCTTATGGGAGAATCTATATTAATGGCGACTTTTCATTTTTGTGCAAACAAATTTCGGCCAAACGTAAGAGAACACATCTATTAGATTTTCAAAAAAAAAATCATTGAAACATCGCGGATACTAATTCAGCGAAAACGCGTCCAAAATAGACTGGATTTTCAAGACATTTTCAACTTGTACAAAAATAAATTGAATGAATCCAACCGTCACCTAAGCTTCACTTCACAAAACTGCGCAAATATAAAAACACCTTCGAAAACACGCCATTGCAAAAGAAATAAGTAGAAACACGGAGCGATCGAAAAACGCGTCCACATACGATGACTGCTCTCTTCTCTCCGTATCAATAAATCAAATTTTTCTGATCCAAAAACTACGAAAGGACTACGCAGTACTACGACATTATTTTATTCAATTCCCTTGTCTGCAACTTCGGATATAACTCTAGAATGTATCGAAATTTTGGTATTAACCTTTTAATAGAATATGATTCTGAAAAGATAGTTTACGTGATTTATCTGAATCAGCTGAAGATGGTTCATTCATGATTTATTCTTGCTCTATTGCTCTCTCGAACAATACACAAGCTACGCGTTAATTGGAAAATCCACGTAAAAAAAACCGCGTTAATCCGAAAATCCGTGTTAAAAAAAAACCGGGTTACCTAAAATCTACGGAAGCATCGTGATAGAGTGCGGCACTAATCTCCGTCATAAGCGCTATGTTCCGTCTCGCAAGCACTGATTACCGTCATATGCTCTGAGGGAGCATGAAGAAGAAATGTGAGCTGAGAGAGAGAGAGATGTGATATTGCGCGTTAATTGGAGATTTCGCGTAAAACAAACCGCATTAATTGGAAAATCCGCGTAGAAAATTACCGCGTTAATTGAAAAACCGCGTAAAAAAACCTCGTAAAATCCGCGTAAAAAACCTGGAAACGAACGATTTAAGGGGGTATTCTAGTGTAGAGGCACGAACTTAGGACGTTTTTTCGAGTTCCGGAAAAACAAAACAAAGAATATTTGTACTACCCATTATATAATTATTTGTTTCTCTATCTTTCAACAATAAAACAAAAAAATTAACCGAAAATATATGTTCATACTTAGAATAACTACAAGCGGACGAAGTGAGCGAGTTCAAAAAAAAAAGTTGGCGTTCACGGTTCCAACCCTTCTGGTTATCTGGAACAAAAAAAATCGAACAAAATCTGAATCAGTAAAGTGGCCGCTATCGCATGAACCTCGGACAAGACAAAAACATGTTTTTGAACAAAATGGCGACCGTTTGAAGGCTTCCATTTTTTCTTACGTTACCCGAATTTTTAAAGATAGTAAAATTTAAAAAATATTGTTTTTTATTGGTTTATTGGTATATTCTTGAATGCCTAGACTTTAGAAAGATGAAGAAAAAAATAGTTTTTTTTTATATTTCTAGACTAGAATACTGCCTTATGTCATTTTCTAAAAGGAGCATCTTTTTAGGTTTAGGTTAGGTTTTTTCAAATTATGTAGCGAAAACTATTTTTTAAAGTTTCTTGTGAAGTTCTGTACGATTTTTTGAGCGGCCCCTATCCCTCTCTCAGAAAAAGGTTTACCTTTGAGTTGCAAACGAACGAAGCATAGGACACGGAAACCTTCTTCCTGAGAGCAAGCACAACATTTGCATTCTGAGCGAGTGATTTACGCGCGATTGATTCGCAGTGGTTTTCGAAATTGTGCCTTAATTGTTTTTGTTATTGACGGCACGGGTAGGAACGTACGCAGCATTGCAAACGTTATCATTTGGCACTTGTGAGCGCAGAATGCGGGAATAACAACAACTTTTCTCACTGAATCGGTACTGCTAGTAACTCTTTGCGGTCTACATGAGCGCAAGTTGTGTCGTAAGTGGGATACTGTTGTCGGTGGTTCTATTGCCTGTCTCGCGTGGAAATCAATTTTGTTTGAGACATACAAACGCGAGTAAAACTGATTATTCTTGCTAGTGATTTTTGGCAAACAACACAATATCAATGGCACTAATGGAGTTATTCGTTGTTTTCGTTCGCGTTTACATAATTAAAACATATTTTCGGCGCCAGAAAGATTGAAGTGATTCTGCTCATAAAAACGTTGGGAAGGGGAAGTATCACGAAGGGTAAACCAAAGCTGAGTCTTCTTGTTTTCGTTTGTGTCATGATTCGTAGAATGTAACAAAAAAGGAATACCACTGGAGAAAATAACTTCTACAAAATCACATTTGATCAAACGAAAGTGAGTTATTTAGTGAAATGTTCAGTCACCAAACACTTTACAATTAACTTACTGATTCTTTTGCGATTATTGGCAGTTAAGCTTTAAATAAAGATTAGATTAGCGATTTTTCAACAGTTTGCTTCTCTTAGTTGTGTAGTTGGTCGACGATAGCTTTCGATTCTACATGCAAGCCCTTTGAGATAGTGAAGTTGACGGCCGATTCATATTTTGGGCAGGATCAACTTGCGAGCCATATTGGATTCGGGCTACTCCAAAATATATGGATAACCTTTGTAGCAAATCGAGTGTCTAAGATACAAGCTCTTACTCAAGAAAGTACGTAGAATAGATATCCTCAACGCCAATAAATCTGAACCAGAGGTGTCACTGAAGAGTCTGTTGAAACCCACATGACTGTCGTGAATGTGCGACGAAGTTGGAGATTTTCATAGAAATGCAGAATAATAATGTTTTGAGCACTGTGTGTTAATCGAGTTTCGGGATTGGCAGTGAAAGAGGAACTTTTGAACAAATTATTTTCCGTTTTTCTGATTTTATTATTCATTTCATTCAAATGCGTGATCTAGCTCATTTTGAGGAATGGGATTAAACGCTTTATTTATACCCATTCAAATGGCCCTAGGGTCGTCAAAAATTTTCTTTAATTTTGTCGCAATTTTTGGAACAATAGAAAACTAGAGTACCAAATCAGAAGAACGCGGCAAATGATTCAGAACACATTTCGAATCAAAAAGCGATGCACGATTGAAGACTTGTGACTTGGCGCACTTTGGAGTTCAAAGGCCCAACTTTCCAGATTATGATATTCGGATCGAACACGAATTATTCTTGCCATCAAACGTTTCTAAGCCCTGAGATAATGTTCATCAGTAACCCGGAACTTAATCGACACACTGTGTACAAAATAACTAGTTACATTGGAAATATGGGCATATTTTTGGTGGCTAAATCAAGACCCTCAATCTGCAAGAGCCACATGTTGAAGCAATGTTCTAGTGAAATTTTGCCAAACAACAACCAGTAGTATTCCACAGATCTGCGTTCTAAGATTCGATCCTAGAAAGATGTTACATATTACCAAAACAAATTGCCGATGCAAACAAACAAAATATTATTGGTAACCTTTATCACCCTCTCGCTTACAGCTTTTGTACACCTATATTGCTGACTGATAATTTTTTTTTCAGTTCGAGCAGTATCAGCACTTTGTTTCATATTTACGCTAAAGCTCGCAAGTTGTTGAACGGCATTCGCGCGGTGAGACGTTTCCAGGGGGTGAGGGGTAATAACACCCATTTGATTATACTCAGCAGCCGATTCGAACGTGAGTTAGATGATTTGCCGCACATACACATTTACACCTTGAAACAACGTCGTAATCGAGCTTTCCAATCGTGGCTTCCTCGTTATGATTTCGGTTCACAAATGGGGTCGGTGGATATCTCTTCTGTGTATTCATACGATTCATTGGTGGTTGTGTTTTATATAAGATGGACATGGAGCCCACTTCATTCATGTTCAATTCAATAACAAAAAAAAAACTCAATTGTAAAAAAGTGCAAATTTGTTTGAACATAATACTGAATAAGTACATAATACATGCACTGCCTAGCATTCTATAGCAGCGGTTCTATTGATCGATTTCGGTGTGTTTTGACAGAAGATTGTTTTGAAAGTATTCCTTTTTCAGTGTTGCAAGACTATATATGCTTCGTTTTGTTCTCAAAAAAAAACACTAGGGTAAACGATTTTAGTTTGTACAATCGAAAATATGATCTTGGTTTGTCCACTTTTTTTATGTTCTAGGTTCAGCGCACCTGTGTCAAACCAGGTTTTCGAATGTTTCCAAACATTCTATTGATGTCAACGCACTCCTCATTTGATATAATTGTTAATCAGCCACCAGATGATTATTTGGTACGTATTCAAACCTTTTCTGGATTATAACACTTACAAATATTGTAAACATCATGCTTGCACCATTTGTGTCAGATTTATATATCTAAATCAGAGTTTCTCAAAGTGGTCGTTTTCGGTTTCCCAGGGGTCGACATAAACGTAAACTGATGTGGGGGTCAATGCGGTCCAAAAATCGACCCCTATTAATGAACACAAGTTCTCTTTTGAAACATTCAGGATGCTGTATAAGTTGTGTTACGTGAACCATCTTGTTATAAGAATGACTAATATTTTAGCGGAAAGTATTATTGTTAAAAAATTGTATTGTACAGAACATTATGTTTATTTATTGTTTATAAAATGATGCAAAGGGCCTGGCTGGGTAAGAGAGCAAAAAGTGTCCCCAAACCGAATCACCAACTCTTTGGAAAATACACCAAAAGATCTGTGGTGAAAGGCGTACTTTGCACGCCGTTCTCAAAAGCTTCGAGATAAAAGTTTGAAAAAAATACTGGTAGTGCATATTATAATGATGTATTGAGAAATATTATTAAACCATTTTTTCATCAAAAATTCAAGTACTGAAAAAATCTTGAAATATTGAAATATTTTGGGGGATTTAGAGTGCTCCCGTGGCCGAGGAGTGGTTAGCGTTACACCTAACATGCCGGAGGTTCGGGTTCGATTCCCGTTCCGGTCGGGGCAATTTTATGCCAAATTAATTTCCTTCAACTTGCACTGTGGACACGCGTATTCTACAGCTTGCCACTCAGAATGCATTCCAGGCGTGTTATTTAGCATAGAAATCTCAACTAAGTACTAATAAAAATGACGTAAGTAATATCTACGTTGAGAAGGCAAAAGTTTCACTGGGAACGTTAGAGACATTTAAGAAGAAGAAGAAAGAAGAATAGATTCACTACTACTCTAATTCGTATTTTAATATGTCCCTACGCGTTTTCTAGATATGTGTTGCGCGGTACAAAAAATATATTTCCAAATTTCGTTTTTTTTAGAATTTTCAGACCCAGTACTGGTTTAATTTATGTTTATATATGTTCATGTCTTGTGTTCTTTGATATTTGTTTTTTAGTTCAGAAAATTCCGAGAACTGCGCGGTACCAAAAAATCAAAGAATTTTTTTATGTTTTTTTTATTTCTATTTTTTTATTCTCCTGGAATCTATTATTGTATTTTTGTCGTGATTTCGCAAAAAGAGAACCAAACCTTATCACAAACGCAATGGAAAACATTGTATAGGGTACGAAATTTGAGAATTTTGCTAAATCCTTATAGGATTCACTATAAGAGCTATGGTTAAAACGTAGTTTTTCATTACAAACGAGCATTATTTCACCGAAAAAGCTACTACTCCCGATTATTTACGTTACCATATCTATCAATTAAAAATAAAGTAGCGTTCTGATTTCATGTGTATTTTGCCTCAAAATATCACGAAATCGTAAGTATTTCCAACATTTATTGTTTCTTTTTCATATTCAATGTAATCAATGACGATAGAATGTTGTCTTATCAATCCACATATACTTCGTCTGCCATTACACCCTGTTATGTGTCACTCTGATATTCATTGATCATTTCCATTTAGACAGTTGAATCTTCTGTCAGAAGCTAATTTAGTGTTTTGTTCGGTGCAACCTGTTTGACGTTTATGAGTACATATAACAAACGGCCACCATTTGGAGTTTCAAAAAAGTTAAAACAACAGATTTTTGAACAATGAAAAAAATTACATAAAGAACAATTGTTCTGAACAATGACAGTCCTACGTCAAAGTTACGTGCGTGCCCCTAGGCTCACATCCTTCTACTTTTTATATATGAGGGGATAAAATGAAAACCATGCAGGATAAAATGAAAGATTTCGAATGCTTACAACTCGATCATTTCATAATAGAACGGAAAGATGATTGCATCAATTGAAAGGCATTATTTCTACGCATCTATCACAATTAATAAAATGTTATTCTTCCCGAGATAAGCAATTGTATAACAGTGAAATGTCAAGCGCTATCTAAACGCCTTAACTGACAGATTTTGATTGGTCCTATATACGGTTTCCTCAACACAGTCGTCAAAACCAAGGTGCCTGGGGAAATTGGCATTTGTAATCGAAATATTATTTAAAAATAAAAAAAATGAGTGGGTTATATCTATGATATAACCGCAAGGTTGACGTGGAACTACCTTAGCTTAGCAATCATTCGTTTGTATTGATTAAATTCTTGATTGAATGAAACAGTTTCCAAATTCAATTGAGTTCAATATATTTGCTCTGTGAGTGAAAAAAATGAATAAATGCCGTGTAAAGTCAATTCATTTATTGTGATTGATTGTTCTTCGTTACAAGTAAATTTAATGACGGACCTTTTACGTTTGGTATGATGACTAGAACAAAATATATGTACGGAAGAATTATCAAACGTTTGATGAACCAGCCTAAGGCTGAAAATCTTTCCAATAAAGAAAAAAAAATTATCAAACGATTATTTTATTTTACATTTCCCTCTGAAGTTTACATCCCAAAAGTGTACATACTTCTCGAATCTCGAATTTGCTTGAAACTGGGAAGTTCATTCGCTTCTAGTGTCTGCACGATTTTCCCAGGTTCCTAAGTTTAGAAGATCATGTTAGGACAGACATATTCCACTCTGCACAAAGGCAAGCGAGGACAAAAGTACTCGCAGTTTGCATTTATTTGCAGAGCCGATTTCCCCAGAAACCTCGGTTTTGAAGTCTGTGTTAGGGAAACACATTTCAATCGGAACAAAAATACCCCCGATTTGTATGAATTCGCAATGCCGATTTCTCCACGCTCCATGGATTTGAAGTCTGTGTTAGGGAAACACATTCCAGTCGTAACAAAAATACCCCCGACTTGTATGAATTTGAAATACCGATTTCTCCAGGCACCTTGGTTTAGAAATCTCTAGTAGGGAACGCATTTCGGTGGGAACAAAAGCTCCCCCTACTTTCGTGTGTTCTTCTTCTTCTTTTTGGCTTTAAGAGGGTTTAAACTTTTCAGTTCACTCGCCTCTAGGCTCTTTCGTGTGTTTGCAATGCCGATTTCGCTGCTTGGTTTTAAAGTCTGTGTTAGGGAACATTTTTCGATGAGAACAAAAGTCCCCCTACTTTCATGTATTTGCAATGCCGATTTCCCCAAGGCTGCTTGGTTTTGATGGCTGTGTTAGGGAAACCGTAAATCGGGCCAATCAAAACGATGCAGTTAGGGCGTTTAGATAACGCCTAATATTTTACAGTTATTCAATTGTTTATCTAATGAAAAACAACATTTTGTTAGTTGCGATAGATGCGTAGAAATATTCCCTATCAAGTGATGCAAACATCTCTCCTATCCAGTACGAGCTATAAGCATTCGAAATCTTTCATTTTTTCCTGCATGTTCTGTGTTTAGGTTTTCATTTTACCCTCCATATATTCCGGTTAGACGTAGTCCCACGTCAAAATATTATTTAAAAAAAACATAAATAGAAAAAAACACATACAAACTGATTTCAAAGCAATACTGTGTTTCAAAATATAATTTTCAAATTCCAAAATTCACCAAATCACCAAAAATTTGTACCGCACAACGCTCTAATATTGTAGGAAAAATCATAGATCAAAAACACGTACATTTAAATGGAAGTTATGTTTTGATGGATCTAAAGATAAAAATTAATTCCAAAATTTCGAAACACCAAGGAAAATTACTTTAATTTTTAGAATGTTATTCTCTATCTAATTTTTTTATAATTTGTCGCGGTGCACCATATATGACACACTTTGATTATTTTCTCAAATTTTCATTTCTAAGCCTACTCAGAATGGAAAAAAAAAGAAAAACAACGCTATTCACTAGGACTTTTGTAGTGAGCAAAATTACATAGTTTTGGTACCCTATACAATATTTTCCATAGAGCTGGTGATTTGATTTTGGGACACTTCTTACTTCCTTACCCAGCCAAACCTTTTACTCACTTAACCAACCACAATGTTGTATGAATAAGATCAAAATAAAATGTTTAAAGTAATTTGGTTATAGGGGTCGATGGTGTCATCTCATTCTGGAAAAGGGGTCTCTTGGCCAACATAGAAACCCTAATCTAAATCGTGTAATTAATGCATCTCGATGACCTCAATTCTGTTCATGGTTTGTCCGATGCACTGATGTTGGTTTGTCCACATGATTACTCTGGCGACCGCTTGGCGCGCTGCACTTTGTTTATGTTTGTTTATGGTGTGCTTCGCGTGTAGCAGAAATGAAGTTTCTATGTGTTGAGTGTTTTTCACCTTTGAAATGCCTAAGAAAAGGCTATATTCTGAAGAAAGCCTAAGTTATGAATGCATCAACATGATGACAGTAAACTCAAGCAATGACAAATGCAACATCTACGTGAAATTTCGAATTTTTTCATTCAAAAATGTTGATTTCTAAAAACGAACAAACCATGATCAGAGGTGGACGAACCATGATCATAATTTCTCTTTGCAGAAAATCGTTAAAAACATGAAAATTTGGATAATTTGAAACGCCTTAGCGATCATTAGCAACTTAGGGTTTTCCAACGAAACCAAAATCGTCTTGATTATATGTGATTTGATTTCCATTTACTAGTTGCGTGAAAACACTCTAAATCGGACAAACTAACATAATTTACCGTATGCCAGATGAAATCCGGGACCAGAAGAACCAACACTAGTTCAGGAGTACGCCAATCGAATGGGTGGAGTTGACCGAAGGCTGTTACGAATGGATGTACGAAGTTTTAGTTACAGTTCAGTCAGTCATAGCTATTTCACAGCAATTCTTTTCTGATAAGATCATGAGTCCAGGGTCTTTTTAAAGCTACGCTCCTACCGTTCATTGATCCGGAGTTAGTATTAGAGATTCAAATAGTTTAAAGTTTATAGTCAAAAAGAGATCCATTAACCTTGCCTGGTGACGATGAGCATTTCTCATCTTCGTTTTCATATAAACATTGCGTAAAGTTTCGCCACAACGGCAAGGTCTCGGTCTCTGAGACTCTGGGGAAGAATTTCGATTATCGAAACTCGGCTTCCATTTGAGTCGGGGATGCGCGTCAACGCCGCGCGTCGTCGTGATGACGAAATAATGGAGCATATTATTTCACCAACTTGTCTCCATCATATTGGTGCATAACCGAGGCTTCAGCGCAAATGACGCCGCATTCAACAGGAAGTTGGCGTTAATAACATCCGTAACAAAAGCTTTCCCGCGCAAGTGAAGCAAGACGAGGATGGCGGTAAAGAGAAATTGGGGGGAAAGTTTTCCTTGCAAAAGTGGTATGTTTGTGTGCGCGGAGAGTGCCGTTTTCAAGTTTGGAAAAAGGGCTTCAAAAGTGAGGTGAAGCTGAACGAATCTTGACCAAAAACAATCAAAACCAGTGAAAGTGAAATCATACCTTCCGAAATGCGCACTGTACTTCTCGGGGGAAATTTTCATTAGCCCTAATTGACGCTCACACAATTAAACCAAAATCCATTTGCTGCTTTTCTTCCGTTAGATAACAGCTTCTCAAACGGCGCGCATCGAGACGATGTTTGCGGGCAAATTCCGTCACAATCGCAGTCTTGCCGTCGCCAGGGTTTATTTGCTGCTTTGAGACGTGTTTTTCTGTCTCTGTGAGTCTGTGTGCGGTGTAGGGTATGTGTGTGGCTCCCCCTTGTGTGTTTGGCCACAGAACGGAGCAAACCGTGACGTGACCGTGTTCAATAACAAACAAGTATCGAGAACGCGTGCCTCGTAGCGTTGGAAGCATCGAAGCCCCGGACTCCTAGACGAGAAGAAAAAAATCCGATTCGAATTGGAATGTATCCTTGCTGTGCTGCACTGCGTAGTAGTGCACAAGAAGGAGAAAATCTTCAAATTATGCTGCATCATTGAGCATTCACTTCGTGGAAAGTAATCCCACATTTTCAGATGAACGGCTCATACCGAGCATAAAAAACAGAACAAAAAAGCGGCTCATAAAAATCAAAAAGTAAATTCAACCATTCGACTTTGGGTTGGCGAAAAAACAAAACGAGGTCACGAAGTGCTGAAAGCCGAAAGGGAATGTAATAAATCTTGAACGCGCTCACACAATGACGATGGGAAGACGAATGGTGGTGGCGGTGGGGTGTGGGGGAAAACGGTCGAAACATAAATGTTCAAGCTCGGACAAAGCAGAAGAAGATGGAGGAGGAGAGAGAGAGGACCGGGTTTTGTTGTACTCCCTAAACTTCTGACCAAATCACACACCACACCACACCACATGCTGCTGCTGGTTCATCCTCCCACCCTTAGAGGATTCTCGTTCGTGCAGCTCTTCTTCTTCTTGTTCCTCATTGTGCGATGGTTTTGGCCTTTTGTTTTTAATCCCATACTTTATTTTTTTATGATTCCCTCTCGTCGATGACGCCGGCTCCCACCACTATATATGGGGTGATAGTAGTTCCCTCCCTCGCTTCCCCTCTGGAAAGTGATTAACCTTTTCCTTTTTGGGATTTCTTTTTGCTTAATTTTCGGGCGCAACGGGCATCTTCTTTACGACTCGATCTGGCAACAGGTCTTGCGTAAGAGCTGGTCGATTATACAAACGGGAAGAGGGTGAAGTAACATCAACATTCCGTAGGTGTGAATAGAGGTTATGCAATTTTGTAGCTTGGTTTCTTCGCAAAGATGGTTCTTATAACCGTGACATTGTGTCATTTGAATACAACTGATTAAATCATTGTATTACTTCACCTCTGTTGCGTGGAAAATTTAACCTTGATCGTAAAGACCCACGCATTTTAGAAAAATCGTTGCCCTAGAGATCCACCACCAGTTCGAGGCCTCTTCCAATTTATCTTTTCTCAATATTAATTAAATTTCGGCTTGTCATCTCTTATAAGCTAGGAGACACAATCATTTAATTCAATATACCAGAGTTAACCATTTTCGAAACTAAGAAATGAAAATGATTTTTTGCTTGTTCGTTCAATTTCATCCAAAGTCTTTCTCAATTGATTCATTTTAGTTGATCAGGGTAAAATGAAAACGGTATATTCTGTACCCGTACTGAAACATCTATTCTTCTCTTTTATTCATCACAGGTTTGTTTGGAAAGTAGAAACTTTCATTGACGATTTTGTTTCATTTTTGCATGGAAATGGACGCTCGCAGCTATTAAATTGAAAGATTAACCCGTTTCATATCGCCGGAATAGAGTGCCCCGAGTGTCTTTTACAAACAGTGGTATTGTATTAATAGGCATAGCAGTCACGCTTACCAACACATCACCGGCGCCGGAAACATCGCCGTTTTCAGTTTATTTCACGTTTAGAATGCAACAACGAAACTTTCATTCGAATATACAGCCATTCCATGCCAAACCGATATTCTTTTCGTCAAAAGTGCTAGTTTTGTTCTTTATTACAAATTATTAGACCCTTATTTTTTATTGTTTTGTTAGGGTGACCATTTCCATTTTAGGGTGATCCGAAAAATCCATTTTTTCGCATTTTTACCAAAAATGACATTTTTCAAAAATTGATAACTTTTGAACTACCGAAACTATTCAGATGATCTACATATCAAATTAAAGCCAATTACCTGTTTTTTTTTTTTTGAAAAATACTACAGTTGCAGAATGTTTGAATCATGTTTTCGTTATTATTGATTGTATTTGTTTTCCATAGTTTTCATGATCTCGGGACCAATGGCGCTATATTTTTTTAAATTTTTTCTGGAAAGCTGAGTATTTTTCACATAACATATCTCGAAACCAGGGAGGCGTTTTTTTCATTTTTGAGTTATGATTTTTCAAAGTTAACCGATGGTCCAAAAAATAATTTTTTTCCCATTTCTTCCACTACAAAAAATTATAACTTTTGATCTACTTGACCAATTCAGATGATCGACATATCAAATTAAATCCAATGAGCTTGTCTTGTTTGAAAAAATATTGCGTTCTGCATAAAAATGGATTTTGTTTCGTAATTATTGATTATACAGGTCGGACTCGATTATATATAATCGCAATTTCACTTTCAACGTTAATTTTCGAATCCAATACATAATCGAATCACAAAAAAGTTATTTTTCTATTAATGTTTGACATTAATGAAAAAATTGTTTTCTTGAGATTCGATTATGTACAGGATTTGAAAATAATTGTTGAAAAAAAATGGTCTACTATATATAATCGAGTCCGACCTGTATTTGTTTTTTATAGCTTACATCGTTTCGGGACCTAGGGCGCCATATTTTTTATATTTTTTCCTGAAAGTTGAGGTTTTTTCACATAATATATCCGAATACCAAAGAGGTGTTATTTTTCGTTTTTATGTTATGATTTTTCAAAGTTAACATGTTTTCAGTTTTCGTTCAATATTTCTATGTGACTAGACTGGATGTATGTGACTATAATCCAATTAATTGGCAAGTGTGTTATTTTTTCAAGTAGGCTTTAATTTGACATGCCGATCATCTGAATCGCTCCAGTAGTTCAAAAGTAATACATTTTTGACAAAAGTCATTTTTGGGAAAAAAGGGAAAAATATTTTTTGGACCATCGGGTAACTTAAAAAAATTATAACTCAAAAACGAAAAAGACGCTTCCCTGATTTCGAGATATGTTATGTGAAAAATCCTCTGCTTTCCATAAAAAATATAAAAAAATATAGCGCCCTATAGCGTCCCGAGACCATGAAAACAATAAAAAACGAATACAATCAATAATGACAAAACCAAAACCAGGAATTTTTGCAAGCGTAGAATTTTTCCAAGAATAACTAGTTAATTAGCTTTAGTTTGATATGTCGACCGTCTAAATCGGTTCAGTAGTTCACAAGTTATAAAGCAGTGGAGGCAGTATATCGGAGACAACGTGACGAATGTTGTTTTCCAAGGTACTTACCGTCTGCGCAACCCAAAACCTTCACCTAGCCCCACTCAAAATATTCCAGTGTTGAGTAGCATGTTCCAATGTCAAATAGCATGATCTTAGAGGTCATCTCAAGAGTCTATTATGCGAAATGATTCGAAAGATTCCAATAAATCGATTGTGCACGCATTTCTGAAGGCGTTTCGGCCAATGATTCCTCCAGTTTATAAAGCGCATTAAACAGAGACTTTTTTAGGATGCCACGGTGTTTCAACAATGGCACGAGAACTCTCTTCGTTCCGAGAAGTGGCATCTCGTCCGCCTGTTCAAACTGTTTATAGGACAGGTAGTCAATCTCGGAAAAAATGTGTATTATTTCATATTTGTAACATGAATTAGCAATTATCGAAGATAATTTATTTGTAATTTCCATATTATTCCGAGTATCCTTATTTTCTTTTTAGTTTGGGTAAAACACCGTGGAGTATATAGTCTGATGGGTACATTTGACTACACCGCACAACCCGCCATCATTCAAACACTTTTGTGCATCTTCAAGCGTGACAGGACAAACGCAGTCAGCTATGTATGAAGCGATCACTACTCCTAATGCGCCGTCTTACGTAAAAATTACATTTCAGGTTCAATGTTTTCTGCTGAACGAAGCCGATGAAAACGATATAACACACACCATTGTTGATTGAACAGGTGACTCTCACTTGGTCACGATCTATCTGTATCCTCTTTGTAGTCTTGTTCAAAGACTCGCCGAAACCGATGACAATGTATAGTTTACATAGTTTCATCGAATAAAAAATCGTCATAAAGCTCATTTTATCACGCCCTAGTTAGACCTTCTCAGCTTCCTCGTTGTCATGAAACATTCTTCTCAATACAATAATGTATCTTTCAGCAGTGTGGAGTGATTTGTGCTACACAACTGTGCTCCCGTGGCCGAGTGGTTAGCGTCCCACACTATCATGCCGGGGGTTCGGGTTCGATTCCCGTTCTGGCCGGGGATTTTTCGTCAAAGAAAATTTTTCCGGCTTGCACTGTGGTCACGCGTATTCTAGAGCTTGCCACTCCAGAGTACATTTGAGGCGTGTTATTCGGCATAGTAATCTCAAACAAGTATTACTAATAAAAATGACGCAAGTAATGCTACGTTGAGAAGGCAAAAGTTCCACTGGAACGTTAGAGCCATCCAACAAGAAGAAGAACTGTTTCCAGGCACCACAGGAGCTCAGCTTTCATAGTATGATTTTCAAGCATTAGTTTATCGATAGTTTTCGAAGAAGAAAAGGAAGGGAACTGGTTGAAGCTGAACGGTAGATACTGATGCCAAAAATACCAGTAAAACATCGCGAATGTAAAAGGACTAAGTTCATCTACAGACAAAAGCAAATAACATATACTGAAAAACCTACAGAGAGTCAAACTAGTCAAGTACAACTTTTTAGGTATCATCAACTTTCTAATTACTGCAATAATCAAAATTATAATTGACGAAATTTAATTTTTTCCAGATTGGTGACGAAATTCCCCGAAGTTCCCTGACATTGTTTGAATTCCCTGATTTTCAAGGATTTTCAAGGTAGTCGTAGGTAGTTTTAAATGTAATTCTTGTCATTTTTCAGAAATCTGTTAGTTTAACTTTTTTGAAACTCCAAATAGTAGCCCTGAAAAGGGCCGTTTGTTATATGTACTCATAACCGTCAAACGGTTTGTAACGAACAAAGAAAGAAAATAAATTTCTGGCAGAAAGTTCAACTGTCTAACTGAAAATGATTAATGAATATCAGTGTGACACATAACAGGGTGGAATGGTAGAAAAATGATATCGTCATAGATTACATTGAATATGAAGTTTATGGGGAAGAAACAAAAAAACAAGTTGAAAACCCTTACAACTTCGTGATATTTTGAGGTAAAATACACATTGAATCATGAAGTTGCTTTAATTTTAATGGATAGTTGTGGTATTGCAATTTCTTTCTATTGTGTTATTCTTATTATCAGTCTTATTGTAAGGCATTAGGATCAGTAACCTTTTCGGTTCATTTTTGTGATGCGATGTAATGTCGATCTCAATAAGTCTTCGCATGATAATCGCTGCCTCCTCCTAATTAACGATCGATCACTGTTAGGGATTGTTAATCGGTTTTACCGTTACCGGTTTTACCGGTAATACCGGATCATTACAGAATTACCGGTCGTTTTACAATCAATAACCGGTAATTTCGGTAATTTTCATTTTTACAGCTTAAATAATATTTGCCTTTATCGCGCTTTGAAATATTACTCGAGAATCAAAATAAGATCTAAAAAACCTAACTGGCAGTGTTGCGTCGATTCTACAATCTTTGAACCTTAGTTCAATAACCGCTGCCCGATTGAAAATGAAGCACAGGATGAGCTGACAGCGATAAAGGAATTGATTGATGCCCTCGAACCAGTTCTGGTCGCTGTTGAACTGCTATGCCGGAAGAACTGCAATTTATACTAGAATAGCTATCGGAGCAGCTGCTTGAAGTTCTCATTGAAAGGAGTGCAGAAAAATGTTTCATATATGCATATTTGTTTGCCTATATGAATAATCACTCTGCTCGTGGTCGTGGCACATTTCATGATGACTTCTATCAAACGTCACGGACTGCAAGATCAAGCAGACATTTGAAATCGTTCGAGACTTTGCGTTTTCCTCTTCTAGAAATTTCGTTAATGATATCCGATCTGGATTAGAAGACGACAAAATTTACATTATTTGTCTCCTTAAGTATTACTTTAACCAACAAACAAAGTAGCAAAAACTTGCAAAATGTTTTCTTGTAAACTAATCATTATCAATAAAAGCCACTTCATCAAGAAAATGGTTTATTTTAATGTATTGTTTTTACCAGTAATTTACCGGTTTTATCGGTAACCGGTTTTACCGAATAACCGGTTATTGAAATTTTGGCACGGTAATGCAATCCCTAAGCACTGTATGGGTGACACTTTCCTCGTTGCTTTGATGAAATCTTGCATGAAGTTTGAGTGATGCATGAAATCTTGCATCTGATTACTTTAACATCTTGCTAATTTGTTAGATAGAACGAATTATTGCACGCAATTTTGTGTTACATACAACATTCATGGGAACGAAGTTGGAAGAAAGGATGCATAATACATGATTTACCTTCGCATCCGCTCGCAAAACATACATCTTTTATTTGTTAAATTGCTCACTAGTTTTATTATTTCCACCGATGTCTCAGGCGAAAAAAATGTTGGATAAATTTGCCGTCTAATGGTATATTTTATAACATATATCGTAAAAACGATTCTGTGTGATATGCATTTGAAAACTCTTAATAAACGTTACATTTTTCGTAGAGTGACCCCCCTATATAGAAAAGAAAGACGTAGTCCTACCTTCGACCGAATTTTGCTACAAGGAAAATGACGTCATTGTGGAAGTTGAATTCAGCCGTTACCCCGGAGTTAGTTGACGGATTAGGGAATACCGGTCGTAGAAACATTTTTCGTTTTCATCCTACATTTGTTGTTTTTTTTTTTATAAAACGCAAACTTTTGGCAGATCTGATGATACAAAATAGTGCCAATCTCGCACTTTTAGGGGGACTATATCAAAAGTTACCGCAATCTGTTGGGAAATTCCTCTTTATTATTATACAGTAAACTCTCCCTAACTCGATATCCAAAGGGACCATCGAGTTAGGGAGGTATCGAGATACAGAACATTTTTTCCTAATTTTGTCATATATTAGGGTAAGTGTCCCAATTATGGTATTAATTTGAATTTTTGATTCATTCCCTTAAAGTGAAAAAACACCTTTCTCATATAAAAAAAATATTTTTTCCAGAATCTTTCAGGAGGTGATAGACTGTTATATTTCACGAAAAATATCCTTCTACGCATATGTTAGAATTTCAACGATGACAATCTTATAGAACTTTTTCTTTGTTTCGGATTCTGTTGGCTCAAACTGACTCTACATTGAAAAGTATGCTACGTAATCCGATTTTGTTGCTTTCATTTGAAAGATGAGAAAATTTAGTACAGGATATAGTAGTGGAACATCTAAATTAGTGGATTAAAATAACATTTTTGAAGTGGAAAATTTAAAAGTTTTTTTTTATTTGTAATTATTAATTTTATCCTAAAAATTCATACTATGATTGTTTCTATCAATTAAATTAAAGCTCTCTAACCTCTCTACAATTTGTTCTTTGACGCCCAACTTCTATCTCTGTTAATTTCGCTGCAATATCGATATAAACAATTCCTGATGAAGATTCAATCAAAATCTTCAAAAATCGCGATTTTTAATCCACTGTACTTATAAAAGCCACTTAAATTTCACCTTAATGCTGAAAGGTTAATTTTTTTCTTGAAATTATTCATATTTGAATTATAAAAAAAAACTTTTTTTTTCAAACTGTATACAATCGAGTCCTAAATTTTACATAATCGAATCATATATAATCGAGTTTGTATATAAACGAGTCCGACTTGCACGAGGCACTAGGTTAACAAAGAAAAAATTGATTAAGTATGTTACTCAAACTGAATTGTAACGATCACGCAGGAACTGTTCAATCACAAAGAAATGTTCGAATAGTTTCACAGGAACATTTTCAGTTGATTTCAATATTCCGGACATATTCTTCAGGTTTGATTTAACGTTCGAATCAACATCTCAATAGAACTACTATCTTCAGCGTTTTCCTGAGGTTTTTCAACACTTTCTAGTATATCGGTATCTGGCATCAGATCACAGCAAATCACGTTTTGGTCCTTTTTGCACTAATTATTAAAAGACATTGAGCAATCGAACGGTATTGTACCGTCGACATCGCTCACGACACATTAATTATGCCAGCGGAATATCACTCCCGTCAATGTTGGTTGTGCTTTAAAGTTAGGATTTCCCAGTTTCTGGACAAATTCTCAAGCCATATCCCGAAGAATAGAAGAGGGGTAAATTATTTTGTCTAGCTTGACAAGACAAAAATTCATTGACCGCTCCAGCTTCTCGATTCTGACCAACCTTATATGCTTTTGGTCTAGATACAATTTTCCATTCCGATTCCATTTTTACTTTAGTTTGAGTAGTGTTGATACCGCACTTTGTGCAATACTGAAATTATTTGCAGCTTCAGACCCCTTCCGTCCATATTTTTCGACCTGCTCGATGATGCTCAAACCTTGCGAAATGGTTAGCGTTTTGATTGTTCGCTTGAAAGGTTTCTCGTGGTTTTCCATACTTGAAAAGAAATTGTTTGATGACACGAACACTCCGTCTTCACTTTTAAGGGCAATTGAAATCTGAGGTAATAACGCACAAAAACATGTACGCGAAAATCAATCGAGTTAGGGAGGTGAAAATCCATGGAAAAATGAATCAAAACACATCGAGTAAGAGAGGCATCGAGTTAGGGAGGTATCGTGTTATGGAGAGAAGAATGCTTGTAAAATCGAAGGTGCCATGAAATCCATCGAGTTAGGGAAAATATCGAGATACAGAACATCGAGTTAGGGAGAGTTGACTGTATTTACACACCTGCTTAAGTCATGCCTAACTGAAAGCTGAAGGCAAAAATTATTCTACCCGGAATCCTTGAGGTCGGAAATCGAATCTATCATCTTAAGGTTTCCAGGCAGAACTGAGCTCAAGAGATCTGTCAGTTTTATGAGAAAATTCTGTAATGAGCCAATGCCAAGGGTTATTGGAATTCATAGATCTATGAATTCTTCCATTCGAAATAAATATCGAAATTTCTAGAGTGATGGCTCCAATTGGATACCTTCACACTTTCTCCACTATTGTGATTCCCCTCTTTTACTTGACGAAGTTGTACAGGATACACAACATCCCGTCGTTCCTCGGACTACACGCGCAACACGCGCAACACGCGCAACAGGCGTCTATAATTTCCCCAAGGGAAATGCTAATTCATCAAGTTGTGTCACTGCCAGCAGTCGGCAATGTCAGAATTAAAAAAAAAACTTTATCCATTCATTCATATTTCACCATTTTTTGTTGTTGGATCTGGTGCTCATCATGTTCGATTTCACTTTGAGAGAGTAGAAAAACAAATCGCAAATTGTTTGTTTTCTAAAAGACACAGGCTTCATTTCAAGACTTCAAGTCTACGCAGGTTTCATCCAAAAATTGGAAAGTGAATCGCCTCGCTGGCGCGGATTCGACGGCTCGTAGTTATATAAAAATTAACACTTTGTCGTTAGCCATGAACCTCGCCCATCGGACATTTGGTATTGCCAAGTTTTAAAGTTTTTTTTTTTAAATTCTCTCCTTCCACATAGCCAAAAGCGGCAGCAGCACCAGCAGCAGCCATTAATCGCCAAGGTGTTCGCGACTCGCGCACGATTAGTGCTGACTGGCTCGCGCGCGCTCAGCTCTCAAGGACAACCGGTTCATTGTCTCCTCGTCGAAGTTCAGGAGCGACCTCGCTGGATGATTGTTGAGCGCGCCCGGCGTGAGAAGTTCGTTGATCGTTGCGCGTCTGTACGTGTCAATCTTCTCCCCGATCCCCACGCCATCATCCCCCCCCCCCGCCTTTCTTCAGCAAGGAAAACACATCGGTGCGATAGGTGCGAGCGTGTGCGTTTTAAACTACAAATAGGGGAGGAAGCTCGCGGACAACGGGATGGGTGTGCTGTAAATTAAGCGAGTTGTAGCAATTTCCGGACCACCGACGGGTGGAAAGGGAATAGCGCGGATGGGTGATTGAACTGTTGTTATACGCGGGAATCAAGCTTCCGCTCCCCCACTCACCAAGTTATTCGCTCTATTTGAATGCCACGGTTCCCCCGCCATTCTCTGGAATGGGGTTTTCCTGGGCACCCTCTTTCATCGTTGTCGGGGAGACGACATTCTATGTTCCTCTGTTCGCTTTGTTCCGCCGATTATGCTGAGTCTCGGAGTCTGTGTTATAAATAGCACACATCATTTATTTCACTTATTTGCAAAGTTCATCCCTATTTTTCCAGATACGGTTGGTCATTCCTTTTGACACATCGAAAATGGGGACGAGCGAGACCAGACCAGAGCAGGTGGAGCACGATAATGCGGCAGCATATAGCACCCCGTCGGTACGTTCGTTTTGTCAGCACACGCGTTCCACCCGTCACCCATTCCGCGACTCCGCGTTCCGCACCCCACGCCATCTCATATGGCTAATGTCAGCACATCACGTCCGTCGGTAAATCTGTCTGTTAGTGATGGGCGGATACGACTAGCAGCGACGGTGGCGACGACGACGACGAAGAGGGCGGTTGTGGTATCGGTGTACCCGTGAATAGGAAATGTCAAGGACATTCGCGCGAACACTCGGCTAGCTGCTCTGAACAGCGGGGCGGCGGCAGGCAGCAGATAAGGTTGGGTTTTTTTTGTCCTACAGTGTTTCTAGACGTGATCGACGGAATGATTTTAACTTCCAGGGATTTTATGATTCCATGCTATTTTGTCGAGCTTCTGAAGTTGAAAAGCAACTGATTTGATTTTATCTGCCCTCTAGTAAACATTTTTTATCTGTTTCGAGAATCCTTAATCATGTGTGATGGTACTGACTTACTTGCACAGATATCTATTGGATTGATCGGAAAGTAATTTAATTTCTTTTCCATAGCAAATGTAACACTTATGAACGAAGAGCTTGCCAGATACTCAGGGAGGGGTAGTCAGATTTAATGTTTATTTTTAACGCTTTTCACCCTTACGTTTTTTTGCGCTATTTACTTTTAGGCTCGTCTTCCTCCCAAAAATGCTGTTTAGTGCGGAATTAATTATATTCCGCTGGCGATAAAAATATGTCTAAGTTAAATCAACGCTAACGAGAACAACGAATAACGTCCCTAATATCATTGATAGTGTGGTGTAAGGAATCACCAGCAAAAATAAATTTTACTTGTGCTTGTGGGTCGCAATCAAAACTGACTTTCGTGTGTCGGGCAATAGAACCATCGACAACAGTATCCCGCTTGAAACGCAATCTGCAATCTCATGTAGACCGCAAAGCGTTACTAGCAACACCGATTCAGTGAGAAACGAAACCTCGTTTCAGTTCTTTCATCATTCGTCGCTCGCCGCTGATGATGATCGATAAATGACCGTTTGTAATTCTTTATGTATCATCCATCGCTCTGCACTTGTCTGCGCAGCAATGATTAACGATAGTTAGAAAGAGATAAGGTGTGTGGTTCAGAGTTGTATACAGTTATTGAGTGTGGTGTCCGTTGTTCGATTCAGCTCGGATATGCAATCAACAGACTTCGTTTCAATGATTTTTATGTGTGAGATTCACGAGAGCGGGAAATCTTTCTTCATTTTCACAAGAAAAATGTACTGCCAATACTGACAATAAATAAGAATACATTTTGTAAGTTCTGAAAAAGGAAATCAAAAGGGAGACGAATCCAAAGCAGTTATCGAGATTTTATTTTTCCAGGATTATAATTGCAAGTCATTCTACCAAGCGAGAAAAAAAAGTTTCGTGATAGTTTGGTTTGTTCTTCAAGATAGTAAAATGAGTATTCATTGCTCATTTTGGTCTGGAAAAAAAGAATACATGTCGTGTATTTTGATCAAAAGCATAAAATAAATCAGTCACTAGTATTTCGTGTGTCCTCCTTTGGCACTGCCTGCAGATGTCGGGGCATGCTTTCAACCAAGTTTTTCTGGTAGTTTTGATCAATTTGTTCCCACGCCGTTGAAAGTTCCTCAAACAGCAGAGTTTTGTTGGTCACCGTGCTTTTATCCATTTTTTGATCCAGAATTGACCACAGATTTTCAGATCAGGTGATTGTGGCGGCCAATCCATCAACTTCACACGAGATTGACGGAAGTAGGATATCGTATTGTGTGCCGTATGCTTTGGATCATTGTCTCGCTGAATGATCCAATCAGGGTTGCCACATATACAGAATAATCTGTATTTTACAGATTTTTCGCCAAATCTCAGATACAGAATCTGTATATACAGAATTACAGATTTTCAGCAAAGATACAGAATTTACAGATTTTTTAGAAAATCAATTTTAAATATTAAATTTGCTACAGTGCATACATAAGATACCTTGATTTATAAAAATGTTGAACGCAACGCAAAGAGATGGCTTTGGTTGGAGGCAATTGTTAAGCGAAATCTTGAGCGATTTGAAGAGCTTGAACTATTCTTTTCGTTCCAAGTTAAGTATGACCATAATTAATCCGCGAATCGTATATTGACTTACTTAAGCGGTTCTATGACTTAACCGATTATTCTGTTCTGTGAATATTTTCGCTTTACAATTCCAACAAAACAAAGTCCGGAAATCGGTTGGCTCCCACAATTATGGGCTCTATTTTAAAAGCGAAGAACTATGTATCGGCTCACGGTGGAGCGTCGAGGATGAAATTGAAGGAAAAAGTTCAACAAAATCATTTATCAAAAATAATTTTTCAACAAAAGCCATTGGTGTAATTTTGATTATTGGCGTCACAGAAACCCCAATTTTCAAGACTTATTTTTTCCGTTCTTCCGTTTTCCGGAAAATGACAAAAAATCAAAAAAGCGCAGAACAAAAATATTTTGTCCAAGCAAAACACTCCTAGACCATGACGTTGCTGTTTCGCTGTCTTCTAAATGTTCTTGTCAAGCAGCTCCTCTCCTCGCTTGATCCATACCTTGGGTCCTTGTTTAGTTCCGAAAAGCTCGAATTTGTTTTCGTCTGACCAGAACGAGATTGGCTTGTGGACGTATTTATTGGCGAGTTCTCAACGTTTGATCTGATTGACCTTACGGATTAAAGGTCGCCGAGATGCAAACTTGCTCCTTAACCCTTGCTGTTGCAGTCTCAATCACATTGTTCATTCCGACATGTTCAATAATAAGCTTCTTTTATAGTTCTGCTTGTAGCTCTTGTGTTTTTTCGCACTTCTCTGACGTTTCTGGCATCATCCCGGTACGCTGTCAAGCGTTAGCGTCCACGTCCTACCCGGTCGCGAACGGTACCAAACTCTTGGTATTCCCTCCGAAGCTTCTGAATCGCAACAATCCTTAGGTTGTAAGTTTAAAGTTTCCGTTAACAAAAAAAAAGAAGGCACTTTTTTCATACCCCGCTGCTAATCAGTCGTCAGTGCAGAGAACAAGTACTGTTCGCGGCCGATTCGATTGTTCCGTAATGACGTCTCGGCGCATGTATCGAGAGCACATACTGCAAATTTTGTGTGCTATGTACACAACTGAAACAGAAGGGACAATCCAAATTACTGCAGCGTTAGCTCCACCCGGTCACATACATCGCAACGGACGATGCTTTGAAAACATGGGTTCTTCGTTAATCATACGAATGCGAAATGAACTACAAATTTTAAAGCCATTTAAAAACAAAGAAGTAGAAGAAAAAAAAGTTCATTAGATTATCACGCGTTATACGATGAAAATCGAAGATAAAACAAACAACTAGTTTATGTTCGCGACTTCAAAACCAATGTTGAACTCGGTGAAATAATACAAAGCGTCAGTTATAAAGTCGTCTGGAGGAAGGTGCTTGTGTATTTTCACACACGCCCATATTGTTGTTGTTTTATGTGTTGCAAAAGCAGATTGAAGTTCTTAAAAAAGTTTTGTATATAAAGTTTGTTTTTTTTATGAGAAAAACTCCTAAACAATCAATGCAGTGGTTGACGAAATCTTATTCCACTTCTGCTCATTCGAGAACAACAATTTATCGGTGGTTTAGTGAATATAGAATGAGCCATACAAGCACCGCAGATGCACCTCACTCTGGAAGGCCAAAAGACGAATCCAGAAATCGTAAAACAAGTGCATCGATTCGTTTTGAACGATCGTAAAGTGAAGTTATGCGAGTTAACTGAGGCCGTAGGAATTTCAAAATAAAGAGTGGGATGCATTTTGCACGACATTTTGGACACGAAAAAGCTATCCGCGTGATTGGTGCCGCGTTTGCTCACCATCGACCAAAAACAACTGCGCGTTGATGGTTCAACAGTCGGTTTGGTGTTGTTGAAGCGTAATCGAGTAGACTTCTTTTGACGTTTTGTGACAATGGGTGAAACGTGATCCATTATCGCACTCCTGAGTCCAATAAGCAGTTTGCAGAATGGCACTGAGGTGTATTTCGAAGACTCAGACGTTTCGTCCTACAGAAAGGGAATCGAATGTTGGATTCTGTCGCTATACCAAGTGTATTGCACTCGAAGGAAACTATGTTGAGGAATAAATACAGCTTTACCCAAAAATAAAAACGATTGTTTTCACAAAGTATCGGCCACTACAACTTTTTACTGCAGAGTTAGTTCTGAAATTTCAAGGCATTTTCAAATAATTATGATAAATAATCGATTTGAATCATATAATTTCGTAGTAATGCGTCAACAATGCGGTCATGTGATGAACACAACCCCCCATAATTTATCAAATTACTCTTAAGAAATCCAAGGTCAAGGCTCGATGAAAAAATGCATCACGTCGGTTTTTATGAATCAAACGTACGCATTGTTGTTTTCACCCGTTATCGAAGATAGACTGAATGGATAGTGGTGGAACAAATATATAATCGCGGAAAAACGACCGCGTCATCCCGATTTATGAACATAACATAAGAGAAAATGTCATGACTCACAAATACTGGTAAAAAAATTGTATAGTATACATGGTACAGCAATATAAGATTAATACGAGCGAGCGAAACAAAAGACAAATAAGCTTTTCACATACTTTGCCAGATACACGGCCCAGACCGAGATAGATATTGTTCTCCTTCATGCGCTCCTTTTTACTCTTAGAAAACACTTCCCAACTTCATCTTATAGTCAAGTGCAATATTATCACGTATTTGCTGAACAACTGCTGAAGCATCATTAGCCATGTGGATAGCGTGGTCGTGTAAAATAGCTTTGCATTCCAGCCGGTCTTGGTTCGATTCCCATTGACGTCGCATGTACTTTTTTTGGCATAATCCCAAATGAAATGAGAAAAGAAAACAGAAAGAGATGTCTGCACGCATACATACAAACCATGTTTAAGTTCTTAAAACAGCTCATTATTTGCGCATTTGACTCTCTAGCAGACTGAATGGCATCATTTCTGCCAAAGATGAAACGTTTTCTGCCAACGCTAGTTTGGGTGTAGAAGAAGAACATTCGTAAGGTTTATTCAGTTCAGTTCGTGCATTGAAGAAAAACCAAACAAATTGCCACACATCGTCGGTTTGTGTATTGTTCTCGCGAGAGCAATAGTGAATCATGAATCAACCTTATTCAGCTGTTTTCACAAAACCGTGTATTAGCTCTTTTCAGGGCCACCAAAACATTCTACAAAAGAGTTAATTCTAACATTTTTTTGTAAGTTATATACGAAGTGATAAACAAAGAAATTGAATAAAGTAAGTGTTTGACGGAGTGTTTGGGGGGCTCAGATCTTTCGGCACGAAATCGACATCATTCGCCTTATACCACTTTAGCACGCCCTGCGTGTAGCGGCATGATACCAAATCCGGCCAGAAAATCGTCGGACCGTCCTGTGCCTTCGGGAGAGAGAAGCCGATATTTCGGGAAACTCTTCCAAATACTCCTGTCCATTTATGGTGCTTGCGGTAACGAAAGGTGTACTCCGCTTTCCGCAAGTACAAATCGCTTTCCAAATTAGAAAATTCTTGGCGAACTTCGACATCTTCTGGGTACGGAAGTTCTCGGGAACATCCAACTTATCCTTGTCAGTCACATACAGGTTTCCTGGAATCTGGTTGAAGTCTGCCTTCACATATGTCTCGTCATCCATTACGCAGCTGTGTTGTATCGTTAACTTATGGTCGTACAACTTCCGGGCACCGAATTCTGTTTCTTGTTACGGTTTGAGGACTCCTGAACCTTAAACATACTGCGGCGTACTGCGGCTCAAGTTTAGGTATTCTGCACGAAAGTCTTGCATGTCGGTGAAGATACCAATAACTTTTTTTTTTGCAGTTTATGACATTTTGACGTAGAACTACGTCTTTCAGGAAGGGTGCCAAATCAGAAAACGTCACGTTTTAATGAAATAAAGTTAATGTTAATAACTATTTCCACCGTGAACGAATTCTCATGATTTGCATACCAATCGAATCGGAAATTCTCTAAGATATCAAACAAATGCTATACATTACAATTCGCTAATCTCTAAACGGTTTAAATTGATGAAAACTGGAAGCACTTCCTTTTTCCCATACATTTGTTCACCGATTTGTTTGCTAACCCTACCCGTATTTCGAATGCTTATAACTCGAACATTTCTTAACAGATCGGAAAGATGTTTGCATCAATTGATAGGAAATATTTCCATGCGTCTATCACAATTAATAAAATGTCATTTTTTCATGAGATGAACAATTGAATAACTGAAAATGTCAAGCGTTATCTAAACGCCCTAACTACCAAGTTTCGATTGGCCCGATTTACGGTTTCCCCAACACAGACTTCAAAATCGATGTACCTGTGGAAATCCGGTTTGTAAATATACATGCAAGTCGGGGGGAATTTTTGTTCCCACCGAACTATGTTTCCCTAACACAGACTTAAAAATTAATGTGCCTGGGGCAATCCGCTTTGCAAATACATGAAATCGGGGGTAATTTTTGGTGTTGAGTACTTTTGTACTCGCTTTGTACTGAGAAGCCTGGGAAAATCGTCATTTCAGATACTAGAGGTGAATGAACTTTCGCGGTTCGAGAACTACGTAAACATGAGATGTGCAATAATTTCAGAGGGAAATGTAAAATACAATGGTCGTTTGACAATTTTTCCGTTCAAATACTTTGGTAGTCCTATGCATCATATCAAACGTAAAAGGATCATCAAATTTATTTGTAACGAAGAACATAATCTATTACAAGAATTTCGATGCATTCTATAACAAAATTCGAAGTGGTAAACAAGTGGATTCCACAATATATTTTGGTAGTTCTACGTCGAAAATATGCGGTCGTGCCCTAGATACAACCCCTTACAATTTTTTTTTTCATTTGAATTAGACGCACACCATCCTACGAGAATATTCTGAGCTGGTGGAGTCTTGGAATTGACTCATCTGGTCATGGGAACCATTTGAAATTTCAAGAAATTTACGAAAATGGTCAAGTCCTAAGGCCGTTTTTTTGGAGGCGATGGAATGATGCGATGAAATTTTTTTCATTTTCATTTATGGGAATGGTCAAGGTTCTCATATTTTCTCGCAATCTTTTATAAGAACTTGATCAGATTTTTCAATAAAACATATAACAATTGTTTTTAAGAATATTTTTCGTGTGTCTAATTTAAATGAAAAAAAAGTTGATGGGTCTGAGCCTAGGGGCACGGACGGCATCTTGACATAGGACTGTGATTGTGTGTAGTAATTACATTTGAATTGAGTGTTTTCATTATTCTAAATCTATAATTTTTTCTCTTTTAATACATAAAATGGACACCTTGTATCATTTAACCGGGTTAGATAACGTGGTAGAAGAATCCGGAACGACATTCTGTTCAAAAATGTACACAAAAATACCATTAAAGTCACTACATTTTTCTTCTGTTTATTCAGTTACTCAGAAGAAGACAAGGAGTCATCATTTATCATTTTTAAGCACAAGTCTAAATAGTTAAGATCTACATAAATATGAGCCTAAGTCAAACAAATCTATGACTACAGAAGTATGTTATAAATAAAAATATCATTTTTTCCTTCGTTGCCACGTTGTCCGGAACATTTTTTGTAGAGAGTGGTAATAACTTTATAACCAGGTGATGTATTAGGCTATCAAAAAAGTCCTGCGGTATTTTTATTTTGAATTTTCATTTGTTCATAAAATTAGTTACAATCATCTGTTTTAAGTCAAATATGCGCTGTTTTGTTCGATGACTTGTTCCCAACGAGATGCCAACTTCATAATACCCCTGTTATAGAAGCTCGCTTCCTTATTGGCAAAAAAAACTCGGATAGCCAATTTTCACAGGCCTCTTTTGTGGCTAACTTCTGACAACCTAGCTCGTTCGCCATGGACAAAATCAGGTGGTAGTCACTTGGTGCAAGGTCCGGACTATACGGCGGATGCAAATGAACCTCCCATCCGAGCTCCCGGAGCTTCTGGCGCGTCACCAAAGAAGTGTGTGGCCTGGCGTTGTCCTGATGGAAGACAATGCGGCCTCTGTTTATCAAAGATTGCCTCTTCTTCATGAGTGCTACCTTCAAGCGGTCCAGTTGTTGGCAGTACAGGTCCGAATTGAGCGTTTGGCCATAGGGAAGCAGCTCATAATAGATTATTCCTTGACAATCCCACTAAACACACAGCAGAACCTTCCTGGCCGTTAATGAGGGCTTGGTCACCGTCTGAGCCGCTTCAGCGGGCTTCGACCACGACCATTTGCGCTTCACGTTGTCGTAAGTGACCCACTTTTCATCGCCAGTCACCATCCGCTTCAGAAACGGGTCGATTTTGTTGCGATTCAGCAGCGATTCACATGCATCGTTAGGCAAGGCGCAAATTGAGAAGCGTATAGCGCTCATAAACGAACACGAGACTAGCAACACGACTCATACGTGCCACAAACGTAGCGTGGTGGAGCGCATATTCAGTCGCAGTTTGGTGTAAATAACGTGCCACTCGCATACAACGTCTGATTCACACAGATTTGCGCGATATATTTATTTACTAACACAATCACCCAACCAGTACGACCAGCACGAGAAACTGTGGTTCAGCCACAGCGTCACGCGAGTCGTGTCTCACGAGCGCTTCACACTCTCGCGTCATCTGGCCAATTTGCGCCGTTCTATCTGTTTTCATTAGTCACAAAACAGGCGCTATATCGTGGCAGGTTACTCGCGCTATACGCGTCTCAATTTGCGCCTGGCCTTACGGTCAAAGATGTTTTTTTGCGTCAACGTGTGTGGCACCCATACATCGAGCTTATTTGTGAATCCAAGCTTCTTCAAATGGTTAATAACGGTTTGATGGCTTATCCCCAGCTCTTGGCCGATGCTACGGCTGCTACTATGCCGGTCTTTCTCGGCTAATTCAGCGATTTTGTCGCAATTTTCGACGACAGGCCTTCCGGAGCGTGGCGCATCTTCGACGACCTCTACACCAGAACGGAAACGTTGAAACCATCGTTGTGCTGTGGAAATGGAAACTGTATCGGGTCCATAAACTGCACAAATTTTATTGGCAGCTTGAGATGCATTTTTGCCTTTGTCATAGTAGTACTGTAAAATATGTCGGATATTATCTTTATTTTGCTCCATATTTGCGACACTATAAGTCACGAACGACTTAACCAAACAAAACACTGTCAAGGACTATATTATAGCGCGCAAAAATGCCTTTTCAACAAGCTATAGTATGACTCGATACAACGAATACAACTAGAACTACGCGCTTACAACGACACCTCGCGGAAATACCGCAGGACTTTTTTGACAGCCTAATATATTAAGTATCCTATGGTCATGAGTGCTCTTTTGGGAAGTTCGTGTAGCTGCTAAGTTCTGCTTATGTATAGGAAAGGGAAAGGAGAATGGGCAATTGCATACGAGGAAGTGAAGTGAGCTTCAAGGCAAAAATGGTCGAATCTTATTTCATGCGTGCCACAATTGATTGCGTTTTAATACCTTTGGGATATTGTTTGTATACGATCTTCTCAATGCCCTATTAAGTGATTAAAAATTTGACTTCCCTTCGAGTCAGCAGAGGTGCTGGAAACCATATTCAAACAAAATAACAAAAATCCTTCAAATAAAGCCAAGTTCATGGCAATTCACACCATTCATCTGTGTTTTATCTCAATGTAAAGTTCTATGCCTCCAAAAGACGCTCTGAATCAGAAGAGATCGACAGTTGTCGATAGACATCATAATTAGTTTCAAGTCTTCGCAGTAACAGCACTCACAAGTTTCGTTTTTGAGTCCTCCATCAACTCTGGATCAGCACATTTGGAACACGAGCAGCACCATGCGTGCGTGTGTGTCACTCAATTCCAAACATCGGTCACGGGGCAAGAAGCAGAAGGAGCGGTGGTCACGTCTGACACTTCAGCATTTCCTAAATATTTTTCGATGCGTCAACAAGGTTTCATTGCACAATCCACCAAACATTTCAAACACTTCGAGTGACAAAATATGCCGCCGTCAGCAGCGAACGTGCGTGTGTGTGTGCGCACGAGAAAGGAGGTTAAGCTGCCCGAATTCTCTGCTGACTGAACTGATTATTTTTTCCATCGATTTCTCGCTCACAACCGACTGTGTTGTTAATCAGAATGTTTCTTCTACTCATTTCAGCTCTGGAATAAGAACGTTTCGACTTTACTCTCTGGAATAACATTGCATTCGACAATTCTAAAAATAAGTCGATTCCGTCTTTCTGTCCGATGCAACGCGCAAAAATGCGCTTTTTATGTGTGTTGTGTTATTTTGCTTTCTTCATCCCATTCCCGAAGCAATTGAACGGGAAAATGAAAATGACAGTGGCAAACCCATCTTCTTCGTAAAATGCTGACCGAGAAAGTGAAGCACATCCCCACCACACAAATACAACCCAAGCAATCAAAGTCATAAAAATGTCTCCACACGATTTCTCCCCCGCCTACAACTCTTCTCTGCATTGAGTGCCGCGCTCCGTCGTCGTTTTTTTTTTCTTTGCTCGGTTCCGTTTGTGTATGAGCGAGCGCACTCGGGGTATAGCGGGTGGTGGCGGTGAGACACGGGACTGGCCGGAACGAGGTCAAACATTTGTTATTTCGTGATGTGTGTCTCTCGTTTTTTTTCGTTTCTTTCGTTTTGGTCTCATCGTTTCGCACCGCGCCGCTTCACTCGTTCCTTCGTCCACCCACTTCCTTTCGTTAGAATTGGTGTGATGCGAAGAACTGCACTGCACTTTTCTCCCGCTGATGCTGCTGGTGCTGCTGTGCGATGATGAAAACCAGCAGCTCTGAAAGTAGCTATCTCTTCACCGACTGTTGGATCGCTTGTCCATGTGGGGGCGAATAAGTAGGGAGGTATTCTTTGCTCGGTACTCTCACTCTGGCGCTCTGTTCTGTTTTGCGGAGAGTTTGGTTAGAATTTTCTGTGGTGCAACTTATTTTCGCCGTAACATGTGCTGAACAAATGTTTGAAGAGTTTTTTTTGTTTGTTTGCTGGATGCTGGAGATGCATTTATTTGCACAGTCCCATAGCGAAGGTAGGTAGTCTGGTTTTCTGGGAGAGATGAAGTTTCAAGGCAGTGTGTGGATCAAAGGTATTGTTGTGAAAGTAATCTGGAGGTGTTTATATATTCCCTGGGATCCTTGGAGTATAATATGGTGAACAGTTACATTGTTCTTTCTTTCTTTGTTTTTAAGAGGCTTTAAACTTTTCAGTTCATTCGCCTCTAGGTTACATTGCATTGTTACATTGTAAGAAAAACAAGAGTCTGCCTAGACGGATCGCTCAAAGGCACTAATAACTCTAGGGTCAAAGCCTAGCGAAAGAAGCCATACCATCACTAGGTATCAGAATCCTAAAAGTATCCGTATAAAATCATTTCGGTATAGTACCTAATACCTTCTCGAACCACCTGATCTTGTTGTCTTCATATTGATTCCTTATTATACTACATCAATTCTATTAAATCACCATCCAAGTGGGTGCCTCACTACACCCCAACGAGTGAAAATTAGGGTTAGGTTTGGTGATACAATCGCAAGATTGACGTAGGACTACCGATGGCTTAGTAATCATTTGTTTGAAAATCAATCTTAATCAACTCTCAATGAATGGATATTATCAAAAAAATTGTTGATAAGTGCATGCTCTGTTCTACGCTTCTTTCGTGCATATTCTGCAAATGCATTCTGGGGTGGAAAATGTTGCAAAATTGTTATAGAAACAGGATTGGCCAGGGCGATTAAAATTGGTCCATCGAACAATCATGTCTGAGTGGATTCTCAAGCAGGTGCCCAGATTCATAAATTTTTGTGATTTCATTATTTTGTTTCGAAGCCATTTTTGAGCTGTTGAAACATGTTTTTGGGTGAATAAGTAACAAACATGACTCATAGACCATTTGGAATACTCGACTCTGTCGCAAACCAGCGGTCCACCAGAATCTCCGGTGTACAAATCGATTCCTCTTTGGAAATACCCGGCGCAAATTTTACCCCCACCAATTGAAATCGTCGATCAATTGCACCATTCGTGAACATTCAACGCTGGCAATGATGCTTTCGTCAAACAATGTGGTTTGGCGTTATATTCGCTATGCCAATTCATAATCAAATATATTGTTCGCTATCGGACCCATCGATGTTGACAATGTTTATCTTTTACTCCTGGACGAAAACATACATCATCCGCTAAACAGTCATGACTGAGTGAATGTTCATCCGGTTGTCCTTTCAAACAGAAAGTAAAAGGTGTAAAACGCCAAGTTAATCATTTTTGCGATGCATGTAATCAAAACCCAGAACTGTATGTTGGGGAAAATATTACACGGAATGTTGTCTATCTTCGCTCTTTCAAGTAGAAATAACTTGACACGACCGCAAAAAGTTTACACTCAAAACCATGCGCCTCCAATGCAACCCTCTCGTTTCCGAAACTTTGAACTTACACCCTAGTTTCTACAAAACCACAAAGACCATCGACTTTTTTGAGGGCCACCAAAACATTCCACTCAAGAGTTATTCCTCAAATTAGAAATGATTCGAGATAATATCCGAAATGAGAAACAAATAAATTGAACAAAACAACTTCCTAGTCCTGTGCCAACAATGTGGTCGTGTCTTGGACACTACCTCGTATGATTTTTAATGACACTGAATAAATTGTTTTTTCGAGCGTCGAAAAGATTCTCACATTGCTCAACATGCTCCTCATATTGATCGATTCGAGCCTCACAACTTTCATAGCATAGTTACAAGGAATCTAACGGGTCACATATTGGCGATAATGAAAGACTACTAGTTATAGAGTTTAGATACGAATATGCTGAATGGACGCTCCGAGATACCTAGCAAACCTTGACCTAAGATCTAGGAGATCTTAGGCCCAGGCTTAGATCGAGACCCAGGCCTAGGAGCAAGTTAGATCAGAACACTGAGTAGTAGGCCCAACAAAATTACTTTAACAGGTCCTAGTAGAGCGCGTCGATGTCGTTTAGGTTTCTTATCCCCCAAACTTTGGTGCGCTTGTTATCCGGAGGAGTATGTAAAGAATGAAATGCGGTGTTTGCGGACGGTGAAATGAGAACTGATTGCTTTAACCGAGGACAGATAGTCCAAAGTACCTTCCTCCCCAAGGTCACATGGCACCCCGCGACATCAGGCAGCTACGAAGCCCCCGAGCGGTCGGGGACTACGTGCAACGGCTCGACCTTATGATCTCTATTGTATGGTTGATGCAGCCTTGAGGGAATTAGTGATGGCGATTCTGGAGTGGTGAAAGGTGACAGTTCGGGAGTGTATAAAACCTACAATCAAAATTATCGGAATGAATGACAAATTTAATGAAGATGAAGTGAAGGAAAAACTTGTTAGTCAGAACGATGCTTTCACTAGTCTGAAACATTTCAAACTGCGTGAAACATATTGCAAGGAGAAGTGGCGATACGATAACTATAGTGCGATTGTCGATCTTGACGCAGACACATTTTTCAAAGTTATGAATGTTGGAAAATTAAACTGCGATTGGAATCGTTGTGCGGTCTGCGCGGTTTTATCACAACATCCAGAGAAAGAGTGCAAATCCCGTATAGGAAAATGCGCTAACTGCAAAAAGAAATACGAGTAGAACGAAAGCTAAATATTGACGTCGAGCACTATGCCTGGAGTAGCGAATGCCCGGTTCACATCAGCCAGCTAGACAGACGTAACAAGATGGTTGATTACCACATAGCAACCAAATTTTTATGTATCGTCGCCTCATCATCTCGAAGTAACACCGTTATCCGACCCGGGAAGCACGACACAAAGCAGTAAAGAAGACCTAGATTCACCTTGCTCAGTCGTGCCAACTTCCTTCGAACAACTACAGTACCTTCGCTTCTGTCCTTCAAGTCGTCCCGGCCCTGAGTATAGTGTTGTCGAAGGGGTCTTCCGATCTGCCTCCCATTGCAAGTACTCCATAAGTAACGGGAATCCTCGCCCTGATGTCTACTCACCCCACAGGAACCTACAACAACAGAGAAATTGCACTCCTGGTTCCTCGGATATCTTAATTTACTACCAAAACGTTTGATCAACCAACATCTTGGCTCTCTCAATTGGGTGTTAGACAGCTAGGACCGAGAGACAACATTACGGTCTTGGGCGACTTCAATTAGAACTCAATTCCTTGACAGCATAACTCGCATGGCTTTCTCTACCCGATTTCTTTGCAATTCTCGATCTGCTTGACGTCACAAGAACTGCTCGATTCCTATTGCACCGCTGGACTGAGGCAGATGATAGGAGACAAAAATGAAAACGATCGCATACTTGATCTGTGCTTCGTCAACCAAGAACCGTGCGAGCACTGTACAGTCATGCAAGGACCATCACCATTTGTTAAAATAGTGCGACATCGTCCTCCTATACTGGTGAATCTTAATTTGAAACCTTTCCGACAATTTCACGATGCTTCTGAAGGTGTTTCGTACGATTGCAGCCTCTACCAGAAACGTAGGCTGCAAGTGGAGGCGTTTTTCCTGAATTTCAGGACGAAAGAGAACTTGACCTAGCATAGGTGGACTTGGAACGAAATGACCACGACTCTGAGATAGAAAAAGCGCTAACAGTTGGACCATGATTATGTAGAAATGGATGTATTGTTCCGTGCCGATGATAAGCGGAAGTTCTACAAGAAGGTTACAATTAGTCTCGCAGAGATTTTGTGGCACAAGCCGCCATATGTAGGGATGTGGAGGGGAGCCTGATCTCGAACGAAAGCGTAATAATTAACAAGGAGTGTCTCAAAAGCAGAAGCGAAAATGGAACTAACGCACCAGTAGCAGATGACTGGGAACCAGTCCCTAGTCCAACGGATGAGTGGGAGGCTTAATAACAACGGAGCCGTTGGTAAGGACGGACTGCAGGACGAGCTCTACAAAAATGGGACATGGAGACTTGCTATGAACCTTCACGCACTGCTTGGGGATAATACCGTTGTAAATGATTTCGCGTAATTGATCGGGTCGTTGGACCATTGTATGGCTATGTGAAGTCTCTGGTCTCCACCGATAAACCTTAGACGATTGAGGGCTTGGAACACAACATTCGCCATGTTTTACTGATACACAACTTTCAATGCTGCAGAAAGTGATTTTTCGAAAATTAGACTACAAGGTATTCCTCATTAAATATACCCAAAACATGTCTAATATCGTCTTTTTATTCGCGAACAACTGCTCTGAAGGACAAATTGAAAAGTATTCTGAATTAAACCAACACAAGGTACGAAGCCCATGATGTTCTTCGCTAAGACAACAGCGTGCAACATCGTCGGGTGAGCCTGGCATATCATCTTCAACGGGTAAATCAAATATTCATGGCAAGAAACTGATGAGGTTTATCAAGAGGAACCAGCTTACATTGATTTACTACTCCAACCTAACGAAATCATCACAACGATTGATGGAATTGAGCAGAACCTTGAAACTCGGGCGCATCCAATATGCCAACAGACATCACAAAGTGATTTATCTACTAGGGTTCAGGTTGTAAAAAAAACGTTGAGAAAAATTTGGAGGTGCTTCAATGACATTTTTTATCCTAACCCACTGTATTGACTCATAACCTAACCGAGCAACTCTTCATTGCTATGAAGATGAAAACATGTCGATTCTTGGAACACTCCAAGAGTCTAGGAATTTCTGCAAAGTGGAATCTGAATGTTGTTTGAAATATGGAAAGAAGCCGATATGAATAAAGTACACCTTATCAGTTTAACCTCTTAGCCTACGATATAATTTCCAAAAAAAGCGACCCAAAGGCAAATGCTTAAATTGGTAACTCATCGAGTACAGGGTGGCAAAGGTTGACTGTCAGTGTTTTTTTTATCACAACGTTCCTCTTGTACAGTTTTAATAGTTAATTGAACGTGTAATCATCCGGTATTTGACGGATGCGATTTGTTTTGGAAGATTATTTATTCTGTTTACGCTATAATCATGAACGCGCAAAACGAGAGCTGGTAGTAGAGCTACATTTATTAAAATTAGACCGTGTGAGATCTTGAGACGGCTCAAACACATAGGTGTGAAGAGATTCATCTTCCGTACCATAAAAATATACAAGGAGACGGGTACGTATAAAGCCAACCAAAGGCATGGATCTCATCCAAAGGTTAGGACCAAAATGATGGTGAAACGCGTAAGGAAACGAATTCGACGGAATCCTAGACAATCCGGGCGAGCGATGGCCAACGATCTGAATATCTCCCATACGCCGATCCAGAACATCATCACACATGATTTGAAACTCAAAGCATATACAAAACAGTGAGTTCACGGATTAACTGGAGAAGCAGAAGAAGCTAGAGTGATTCGAAATAAGGAGGAGTTGCTGCAGCGGCACGCTGATTGTGATATTATATTTTCCGATGAAAAAATGTTCCTATTGCAAGATACTCACAATCAACAGAATGATAGAGTATGTGCAGCAAATCTGATGCTGATGCTCCTAAGAATAAATTAACAGTGCAGCGGTTCCAAAATGTGTCGAGAGTGATGGTATGGGGTGGAATATCACGAAATGTCAAGCTTCTTCTACTTTTTATCGAGTCAGGAGATAAAATCAATACGGATTACTACATCGATCATGTTTTGAAGAACCATTTGTTGCGCCATGCTTCGACATTGATTCCAGATGGAACATATTTTTAAAAAAAATTTTTTTTAGGATTCTGCCCCTTCTCATGAATCGAAAACAACAAAGAAGTGGGGGGTCTCCGTAGCCACATTGGTTGCGCGTTCGCTTAGTAAGCGATCGATCGTGAGTTCAAAACTCAGGGCCCTCATTGACCATATTTGTGTTGTTACAGAATAGCTACGTCCACGCAACAATCATGAGCGATGGAGATCGATCCACGGTCGAAATAAGATCGATTCATCCATACAACTGCTCTGCTCTGCCAGACACATCGGGCTACTATTCTATAAATAACTCAACAATGATCAATCAACTGTCTCCGCTGTCCGGTGGTCCAACTGGATAATGGAAGAACAGAAAGAATAACTCTTACGCCTAAATGGCTACTGTGTGAATGTACCATATGTAATGGTATAGAAGGAATACTGACGAATGGCAACTGTGTAATGTGCTAATTATAGATATGATAACCACGTGACATGTACACGATTCAAATTCGGCTCTGTTACAGCTAAAATGCTAATGAGCCTTAAATAAATAAATGGGATAATAAAAAATACACAGAAGTGGTGTCACCAGAATTTGCCCCAATCCATATCATCACAAGAATGGCCTGCCTCATCACCGAATCTTAATCCTTTGGATTACTTTGCATGAGGATACATGCTCAGTAATATTGGAACCATAGTATTGAATCTTTCAGAAACTCTTGATCAGTATATGGGACAATATGCCTCAAGAAATGGTGCGTGCCAGTTACGAAGCGTCTAAGAAACATCTACGGCTGGTTATTGAAGAAAAAGATGAGAGGCTCGAACTGAGCATGTAATTTCTCAATAATAAAATGTATGTTTTCAGGAAATAAACTTTTTGTAGATTTTCAATCATTCATTGTGTTTTTATGAACATTTATTATTTTACTGACAAGCAACCGTTGCCACCCTGTAGTTCCACTAATCTGCTGTGCGTCTTATGATGCGCAGCATAACAGGAGGGGATCAGCGCGACCTATCAGGACTTTCCCAAAACAGACTTTCAAAGTCATTGTATCCTTTTCCGCTCAATTCAATCATTGTCGGAATGTAATACACGAATCAATTTCAAGGTCCACTAGGCAGCAGCAGCGGCGCGGCAGTTCCGAGATTCACACATCGAGCGGCAGCTCTCCGTGTGCGTATTTTCCCCGTGCTCTCTGTCGGATGGAGGTGGAGGAATCCCAATTGGTTCCGTCATCATCAGGCGGCAACTGTCACGACTGTGAGCTGTCCACCGCCGCGGCCGCCGCTGCCACTGCTGCTGTTGTACTCATAAATATTCAAACTTGTGGCAGCTTTACACGACGCGCGGCCCCGTCGGCCAGCGTCTCGTGGATTCACCTCGCCATTGGGGCTCCTTCCACCGTTACCCGAATTGGATTGTGAAATCGCATAAATTTCAAACGACAAACCAGCAGCAGCAGCAGCAGCATATACATATATTATTATATACACTGCTGAATTGTTGAAGCGTTGAAGGTTTTCTCGTTCTTTCCGCCGTCTCGTGAGGCTTTTGATTGTCTACGACGACGACGACGACGGCGATGTTTCGTAAGTTTCGCTAGATAACACCAATACCATCACCGGTGCCACGGGGCCCGGTCGAACCGGAGTGCTTTGCTACCGAAGTGGGTACCGAACGAACGCGAGAGACACAGGCGGGCAGGCAGATAATGAGAACACGCGTTAGCAACGGATTCGTACCTTCATGTGTTCCTCCACCTCCACGACGGTCTCTGTGGCGTGTTGTGTTGGGATCCGGAAACAGTTGATCATATATCTGTGCTATGTACGAGCAATTATGGGGCATTATAGCATCCACCTCTTTCGTCCGGTATTTTCCCTCCCTCCTGGTTTTGAAAGCGAACTAGTTTTTCCTGAATTTTCTCCCGAACCCGTAACGCCGCTATAGCTTAGCTAACTAGCTACCTCTCCATAGTAGGGTCAGCGGTGGCTTCTGCTGCTGCTGCTGCCGCTTCTCGAGGATGGTTATCTCTTACGTTGTACGGTTCTCTCGCAATCTTTTTTCGCCGTTTGAAACCGGTATTCACAACACACCGCACTCCCAGTTCTGTGTACCGTTGTGTGTAGAGCTTGGCTTCAACGGGGTGATGCGAGAATATAACACAATGCTCTGCGTGTGCTGAATCGGCAAATGATTCAGCAGCTTTGGTCTTCCATTAGCTCGTGCGTGTGTATGTGTGTGCTTGTGTGCTTTTTTTTTTGGTCCAACAACGACCAGAAAGTCACGAAGTTCATCTGGATAGCTAATTGGCCTTGGCACCGATTTGGGCCTGGAACTGGGCGTCCCCAAATTCGTACTGTCCTGTTGGAAACCCACTTTCAGTTATCTCTGGAATTTTGCCTGCTGCTGGTTTTGTCTCAAAGATGTAGATTTCATCACGATAACGCAGCTGCAAATTCATCAGTGATAGTTTGCAAATTTATGCTATTCTTTAGAACCATAAAATGCAGAATATTCATACGGCGCACTGCTCCCAATGTGATTAAAGTAAAGTGACCATATGACCAGAGGTCTAACGCGGGACACCAACGCAAAAAAACAACGTTGTGTATACACCCAGGTTTTTTTTTACGCGGGGGATACGTACCTCGTAATAAAAAACCGCGTAGAAAAAAACTGCGTTAATTGGAAAATCCGCGTAAAAAAAACCGCGTTTATTGGAAAATCCGCGTAAAAAAAAAACCGCGTTAATTCGAAAATCCGCGTAAAAAAAACCGTGTTAATTGGAAAATCCGCGTTAATTGGAAACTCCCCGTAAAGAAAAAAAGGTCACATAAAAATCCTCTTGAGAATCGTGATGGGGTGCGGCATACGCTCTGAGGGAGCTTGAAAGGGAGAGATATGAACTGAGAGAGAGAAGTGATGTTGCTCAGGTTTACGCGCAAAAATCGGAAAATCCGAGAAAAAAACCGCGTTAATTGGAAAATCCGAATTCGAGTAAACATTTATTGTAACTCATTAGATGAGCGATTTTAGGGGGTATGACGAAGCGAGGTGGAGTGTGACAAAGTAGTTGTCCAGCCTAAGGTAAATTTTATGGTTTAAATGCTCAAAAAGGTGCGCCTGAGGGAGAGATGTGATATGTGTGATACTGCTTCTTGCACTTGCAGATTCATCAGCTAGCGACCCAGCTTGTATTTCTCCTGGAAATGCTTTCTCTGCAGCGCTAATTGCCTCTGTTCCAACTCTAACTGCTTCTGGTTTAATTCTTTCTGTTCTGTCAGGCATTTGCGTTGCAAAATCTGTCCTCCGACTTGACGTGGTCGTTCCCATCGAAACTGGCATAGGCGGTGGTGAACAACGCGGGCAAATTGAATCTGTGTTCGCTACAGATGCATCGAACCTGGCACATAGGTGCGGCACTAATATCCGTCAATAGCACTAAGTTCCGTCATATGGTCTCAGGAAGCATGAGGGACAGATTTGATACTGCTCAGTTTTTTTACGCGGTGACCGCGTTAAAAAAACCGTAAAAAAACCTCGTAAAAAAAATCGCGTAAAAAAAACCGCGTAAAAAAAACCGCGTAAAAAAAACCTGGGTGTATAAATTATGTGAACATGAGCTGTAAAAATATACAAAAATAATTTAACCAGTCTCGTTTATTCGTGAAATTTTTGGCATGACAAATAATGCGATAAGCTCCATGAAACCTTCAGTATAAATATATTTTTCCCCAAGATCTTTCAGTTCATTTTGTACATTTAATGGTACAAACTGATTACCAACGCTTTCACGGTGCTTGAACCAGAGATCGTCAATTTCAGATGCAACTTACAACTGATTGTAAAATTGCCACTTTCAATATCCATCAGTATGGAAAAATGCAGCCTAACAACCATATTTCAGATCATTCATCTTCGAAAAAGTCTCATAGAACTCTGGGGCTGTTATCAATAGACAAAACATTGGATTTCAATGGTTAAAATATTTTGAAAACTTGATTACCCAGAATTTTCATATACACCACCTCTATTTCCCCATGAAAATCTTTCAGCGTTGACGGTATCAATATTAAAATGACTGTAAACCTTGATAATTATCCCTTCAACATCTACGGGAAGTTGATCCGCAGCCGCCTGAATTGTGTTGCTGAAGATATAAGCAACGCGTCCTACAACTATTGTCGGTATTTAAGTTGATCCTTAAGCTTGTCATAGACGTCTTGGCCTTCCCTAAGAGGGCCGCCAAAGCTCGTGTTCATATTATCTGCCGAATATGCAGAGCAACGTGCATATGATATTTGATAAAAATTTCAAAAATTGATGTCGCGATGATTTCAGACGTATGATTTCTTAACGGTCACACCCACCCTTGTAGTCAAAAACAGAGGAAAAAGTTTTTTGTCTTGATGAGTTAAAGCATCTGAAAAAAATACGAGAAATAGTATTACTCCATGCTCTTCATGATCTGCCCAACAGAACACTGAATCAGAACATTCGTTTCAATCGGTTACGATTCCCACGCAGATCACGAAATAATTTTGACTCATAGAGAAAACGATCTAGAACTAGCGATTAACTAAGTTTTGACAAACGCAGGACGTTTCGCGGGACGTCTGATCAGTTTAGATTAAAGTATATCCGATAGATGGCTGTAGCTTAAACTTAGTGATCTTTGGAAAGTCTCGAGGTAGTTTTCGGTTGGTCCACTCAGTGGTTAGTTACAGGATGTTAACAATTTGAGTCAACAAAGAAAAAAATCGATATATTGAACAGTTTTTTTTTCTGATAAAGGTGAAAATGCAAGTCAGGCTGTTGAATAGTGTTTATGGTCCAGAAACCGTAACAGGCATTATGCGAAATTAAGAAGAAATTCAGAGATTCTTTGATTTTCAATTATGTAGAGAAACCATTAAACGTAATTTTAAGACGATTTTAACCAATTTGGATATCATGAGGGCTTAGATTCAGCTTGTTGATTATTGGAACAATAAAAATAAAAATAATTAAAATATACCTCTCAGTTATGTTTACATATTAAACATACATCCCGCATGGGTCCGACGACGATGATGTCGTACTTTATGCACCAAATTGACCTATGAATGCAAAAGTAGATGTATAGTTGGGGTATGCTGGGTATGTAACACACATGAAATATAGCTTTACAGTCATTTGAATTAGGATTAGAAGTTAGGATTTGAGTCGAAAAATCGTATCATAAAAGCGAAAAAAACGTCTCTCTGATTTTTGGATATGTTATACAAAAAAAAACTCAGCTTTCAAGAAACAAAAATAATATAAAAAAATATAGCGCCCTCGTCACCGAGCCCATGTTTCTTTTCCAAAAACGTATATTTATCAGAATCAATGTGAATTAATTAATGTTAAGGAGTTACGTTGAAAAACATTGTGTTAATCATGTCTTCAAATATTTTTCAACGTAACTCCTAAACATATATTTTTACCATAATGATGTACAGGTCGGACTCGATTATCCGAAGTTTAGATTTTTTTCACTCCGGATAATCCAATCCTCCGGATAATCGAATCATATGAAAAACGAATTTTCTCTCGATAAACGGAAAATAACTATAATTTGCACTTATTTATTAAACGGTTGTTATTGATTGACCCGTTTGTATGTTTGTGACTTTTAACATTGTAACTTTGTGTTTAGCGCTGTACTACGTTAATAGAAATTTAATCCCCTTCCTGTTGACCGATTGATTTGAAATTTGGAACACATTTTTATCTCTGGTGTCATTATAAAATTGCGTATTCAATGATCTCGAAAATCCAAGATGGCGGCCACTACAAAATGGTGGATTATGTACATATTTTCTCAAAATCCCATCTATATGGATTTTCCTAAAACCCTATCAATATGCTTGATCAGTAGAACACAGTTATTTATGGAAAATGTAAATCCAAAATGGCCGCCACCACGAAATGGCGCCATATATATTTTTTTCAAAATCTCATCAATATGGGTATCAAATGAAAGTACTCGGCTAGTAGAACATAGCAGTTCATGAAAAATCCAAATCCAAGATGACCGTAGTCCCCAAATAACTAATTAATGTTTGAATGGTTTCATTCCGCTTGACTTGTTTGTATATATGTTTGAAAGTATGTAGGGTTGTCCCACATTAACACGTTAAGCCCCATTTTTTTGACGTAGGACTACGTCTTTCATTTCTATACCGGGGTGTAAAATCAAAGTTTCGAAAACGAAAGCGTTACGCCGGAGACCGAGATTTTTAGTGTTAATAGCTCCTAAACAACTGAACGAAATGGTATGATAAACACTTCATTCGAAAGATAAAATGTCTACGCGTTCTATACTTGTTACTTTTTGATCCGAAAATTTGTTTCAATAGTCTTAAAATTGCTTTCGAAACAGGCTATTGTAATCACCAATCGGTATATAAGCGAGCGCCGCTCGGAAATCCACTCAGTTATAATTGAACAGAGATTGGAGCATGTTGTCGCTGTTGTGGTGAAGCTCTTAATTTATCATGAAAGCGCGGATGAACGGTGTCACCAAGAGCCTGTTTGTGCACCTTAGGCCAGAAGGGAATCCATCAGGAGGAGAGTGATGCTACAAACGGTTCCCCGGGAAGATCTCGATGCAGCCGCTACACACACACACACATACACGCACGGAATTCTTTCCGTTTGGATCGAGAAAGATCCGGAAAATAATCTGCCAGTTCCTCTAGGAATTTAAAAATACATTCATGTGAAAGAGTTTATTTGAATGTTTTCTATCCATGTAACACTGTGACCAAATATGTTTCAATCAAGTGCTATTAACAGATGGTTATCGAGTTAGCATTAACCACTGGTGGGCTTCCAGTATCGAGGAAAATGTGGAAATATCTAATCGTTACTGAAAATAATCTGCCAGTTCCTCTGGGAATTTAAAATTACATTCATATGAAAGAGTTTATTTTAATGTTTTCTATCCATGTAACACTGTGACCAAATACATTAGGTTTTGTGATTTTTCAATCAATCGCAATCAACAGGATAGCTTCTGAAGATTATTCTTCCCCATCAGTAGGATATTTCCGTATCTAACATTGGATGCATAAAACCTTGTGCCTCCAACGTAACGCTCTCGTTTTCGAAGTTCTCCAAATATTCATTCATTCAGAATGAATTCAGATTCAACTTCATACAAATGATCTCTAAGTCAACGATAGTCCTACGTCACCCTTGCGGTTATACCATAGATATAACCCACTTCCTGTTTTTTCTTGCTGCTCTTTTCATTCAGCGCGCATCAAGCGCGTTTGCACAATATCAGTGTCGGTTCCAGTTCCCAAAGATAATTATTGTATAAGTAGAAAATAGTCAGTAATTTGGCTAGAAAGTAGTCTCATTTTGTGAAACATCCGAAAACAAACCGTATATATTTTTATTTTAATATTTTGTAACTGTCAGTCCCAGTCAATCAGCACTTTTCTACCAAAAAGCTCAACATCTTCCCCTAGGGCCGTGTGTTAATAGAAAATTGACCCCGTTCATGTTGACTGATTGATCTGAAATTTGAAAGACACCTTTAATTCTACTGTCATTGTAAAACTGCGTATTCCATGATCTTGAAAGATTCAATTTGACCGTCACTAAAAAATGGCTGAATGGCTTGACTTGGAGAACTCAAAACATAATAAACAACATAAATTCAAAAAGATCGACGACACTAAATGGAATATTTTGATGATGTACTTTATTCTATTAGTCAAACCAAACCAAACCAAACACCAATATTGAGGAGATTGCAGAAAAAAAAATTCAAAAAAAAATGCTTTATTCTTCAGAAATGGTTACAAATTTAATACTCAAAGCATTGACCATCGCTAGTCACAATTTTCCCATCTTTCTAGCAATTCACGAATCCCTTTGCGGAAATAATCAGCCGGTTTGTCGGCTAACCACGAATCAATCCAATTTTTGACTTCATCAAAATTGGAGAAGTGCTGGTCAACCAGGACATATTGCATCGATCGAAAAAAGGTAGTAATCGAACAGAGCAATGTCTGGAGAATACGGCAGGTGGGATAGGACCTTACCTCTATTAAACCGTGCAAATCACGCCTGAAACGTTCGCTCAGTTGGAACATAATCACCATAAACTTCCACCAAAATGCGATGACTTCCCGCAGCTTTTTTCTTCATATTGAAGTAATGAAGTAACACTCCCCGCAAAAACACTCGTTGGTACGAAATTCGACATATTCGAAGTGGCAAAAAACTATGTTGTTTACACTTCAACGTTTTGACATATACTGAAAAAGACGAGCAATGACAGTAGCTTTCCAACGAATGTCTGGAAATTTGAATCACTGGAATAATAATCAAGTTAAGCCATCTGGTGTAAAACCGAAGAAACTTACCGGTACACCTAATAAAATTATATTGCAGTGATATTTAAAAAAAGGTTTTGAATCTCCAAGAATGGATTGTGGAGCGGTTCAAGAGCTTTAACTTGGTTGATAGAAAAACTCAAGTTTATTATGCATTTTTGGGAGAAACCGCTTAAAACCACATGCATAAGTTTTTCACTTCTAAAATGTTATTCAATTGCATTAATTTGAATATATTACAACTATATTTAGTAGCAAATTTTCTCATATTTCAAATGGAAGGTCTATGTTTTGACTATGGACTTTTTGAATTACAGTCAGTGTTCAGTCTGGGAACAAAGACTAGGTTGCGGTGGACTGTATATTCGGGAACATCTGAGCTCGAGACTAATTGGCTGAACGGGTGGAGCTCTCGTCGGGGATCGTGGTTGGATGCGGGTTGATTCGCTGGATCGGAAGCCTTGAGAAAGGCTAAATACTCTTTTGGAATTAGAAATGTAGAGGAAAAGATGGCAAAAACTTAACAACTCTTTCATATATTTCTTTCTCCTTCTACACTTCTTCTATATGTTTCGGTCGGGTGCTTTTTCTTCCGTTGCTGCTGCTACTTTCCTCGGATGTTATCGTCACGATGGTCGGTGATGATTTTCGGGCAGCGCACCTCGCTTATATTGAGCGCGAATTGCGTTGTTAGTTTTTCTCTGCTCTGCTGCGTAATTTCTTCGCTGGTGGCGTGGCATACGACGTTCGTAGGTGTGGCATTTGATGGGGATTTTTCTCTTCCGTTGGGACGGAACAGTCAGTTTATGGAAAACGAGCTCAACAAAAGAAAAAAATCAATAGCTCTGTCATTGGTGGGATTCGATCAAGTGCGTTGAAGGATTTTTCTTCATCATATGAGCTCCTCTATCAGATACCCTGTATAAATATTTTTTTATTATGTACGAAAGGAGGTTTCTGACTTCATAGAAGCATTAGATTTTTCTAAATTCTACATTCTTAAAATAAAAACAAAAACATTTAAAAAAAGTCAGGGGACTCCGTTTATAATGACATCGAAAGGACGTCATACAAAGCGTTTTGTGAAAAAAAAAAGTTTTTTAATGTAAATATGTACTTATTTAGGTAAAGAAGCCATTATGTTCGACTTTTCTACTTAGAAATTTATAAGAAAACCAAACAGCAAAATTAAATCTATTTAATATTCAAGAAAAATAACATTTTGAATACACTGTTAACAATCTCACTAAAAATGTAATTTTATATTAAAGATATTCATAGCTCAAAACAAGACTCGTTAGACATTTTTGAACATATTTTTATTAGAAAACCCATTTAATTTAACAAAGTTTGACGGACTCGCCAACATGAAGATATGACTTTTTTATATTTATAGAATTTCAATGCTCTGCGGAAACGTAATCATTTAACAAAAAAAAATATTTTAAAGTAGAATTCACATGAGATTTTATCCTAGAACTAACCGCTCTCGAGATACTACAATTTTTAGATAATGAAAATCATGTTCGTAAAATGACAGAAAATTTGGACATTACAATTAAGATTTCAATATCGTGTGAAATTTCAAAGCATTATATTAATTTATTAACACTTGCTATATCTCGAGAACGGTTAATCCTAGGATAAAATATTACATATAGTGTATAATGTAAAATGTAGATTCCATTTTCTTAATATTTTTCTTAAACGATTACGATTTTAAAGAGTACTGAAATTTAAAAAAATTAAAAAAATACAAAATATCGTTTTTAGAAGTTTGACACGGCGATACGTCAAACTGTTTATCAATGATTTTTTCTTTTAAATATCGAAGGGGTCAAGTTTTGAGCACATTTCAAATAATAAATTCAATTTTTGAGTGAGATTTTTCAACGGTGTATTTAAAATTTTATGTTTTTTAAATTGAACTACGTCTTTCAGGAAGGGTGCCAAATCAGAAAACAGGTCACGTTTTTATGAAATAAAGTTAACGTTAATAACTAATTTCACTGTGGATGAATTCTCATGATTTGCATATCAATCGAATCGGAAATTCTCTAAGATTTGTTTGATATGCTATACATTACAATTCGCTAATCTCTAAACGGTTTAGATTCATGAAAACTGGGAGAACTTCCTTTTCTCCCATACATTTGTTCTGCCGATTAGTGTGCTAACCCTACCCATATTTCGAATGATTATAACTCGAACATTTCTTAACAGATCGGAACGATGTTTGCATCAAGTGATAGGAAATATTTCTACGCGTTTATCACAATTAATAAAATATTATTTTTCATGAGATGAACAATCAAATAACTGTAAAATGTCAAGCGTTATCTAAACGCCTTTACTGCCAAGTTTTGAATGGCCCGATTTACGGTTTCCCCAACACAGTCTTCAAAATCGATGTACCTGTGGAAATCCGCTTTGCAAATCTACATGCAAGTCGGGGATATTTTTGTTCTCACCGAGCTGTGTTTCCCTAACACGGACATCAAAATCAATGTGTCTGGGGAATCCGCTTCGTGTGCTCCCTTGGCCGAGTGGTTAGCGTCATAACTAACATGCCGGGTGTTCGGGTTCGATTCCCGTTCTGGTCGGGGGAATTTTTCGTCAAAGAAATTTCCTCCGACTTGCACTGTGATCACGCGTATTCTAGAGCTTGCCACTCAGAATGCATTCAAGGCGTGTTATTTGGCATAGAAATCTCAACTAAGTACAAATAAAAATGACGCAAGTAATACTACGTTGAGACGGCGAAGTTCCTCTAGGAACGTTAGTGCCATTGAAGAAGAAGAATCCGCTTCGTCAAAACAGGCAAGTCGGGGGTATTTTTTCCCACTGAGCTGTTTTCCTAACATGGACTTCAAAATTAATGTGCCTAGGGGAATCCGCTTTACATACATGCAAGTCGGGGTGATTTTTGGTGTTGAGTACTTTTGTACTCGCTTTGTACTGAGAAGCCCGGGAAAATCGTCATTTCAGATACTAGAGGTGAATGAACTTTCGCGGTTCGAGAACTACGTAAACATGAGATGTGCAATAATTTTAGAAGGAAATGTGAAATACAATGATCGTTTGACAAATCTTCCGTTCACATATTTTGGTAGTCCTAGGCATTATATCAAACGTGAAAGAACGTTCATCAAACTTATTTGTAACGAAGAACATAATCTATTAGAAAAAATTCGATGCATTCTAAAATATTATTCGAAGTGGTAAACAAGTGAATTCCATGATATAATTTCGTAGTTCTACGTCGAAAATATGCGGTCGTGTCCTAGATACAACCCCTTACAATTTTTTTGCAAAAAAGATAGACGTTTCTGGATGCGCCCATATACCGTTCTGAATCATATTTCGGACGCTCAAGGCATATGTTGAAGAAAACAGATCTAAATGTTATGCACAAGTATGATTTGGTTGATATTTTAAATAAATTAGTTCAATTTGCTTCAAAGCTTTCCACTTTGGTACCTATTCGATTGAAAACATAAAAAACATCGAATAAAGTGCTTTTCAAATGATGCGAATAAAAATCAAACTTCGGACACTAAATCAAATTTCGGACAAATTAAATTCAAATTTCGGACACTTTATTTTGTAAGTTTTTGGACGAAAATTACATTACACTTGATTATATTTTATAGTCTACTGCAAAACACTTACCAAGCAATCACAGTAAACTGTTAACGATGATGAGAACTGATGAAACATGGGAGAAATTTGAATATTTATGAACGGGTAAATTCTACGTGCTCACGCTAAGGAAACGTCAAACACAAACGATAGTGAGTTGTGTTGTAAGATTTCTGCCGATTACGTTATAATTGAAGTGTAGTTCTCATATGAAATGATAGTGAAACCAAGGGATTACTCTAAAGAAGAAATTGTGATATTGATTTTATAGTTATATCATCAGTGCATTAAGCATTTCAAGATATTAGAACAAAGTTTCCGAAATATGCTGTTGTCCGAAATATGATTCAGAACGTACAAAATCAGTCGTAATTGAAATCGATCATCTTACAATGAAATTTGTGATTTTAGGTTACTGCCACCATATTTACAAAGTTTCAAAAAACCGGGTTCCCGGGTGATTTGGCGTGGAGTTGCCCTTTAGTGAAATAAATTGAGACTATTTGACGCGCTTGCGAGATTTTGCCAGCTACTGTCAGATTTAACAGTCAAGCAATACTTAACATATTTTTTTGCAGCTGCTAAAAAAGGGTTATGAGGAATGTGAATATTGTATATTTATTAAATGAAATAAATTGTATTTGCAAGCATACTTTCAAATGGTTTTATTGGACAATTCATATCATGAACCTCGTTACTTGAATTGGATTAGTGGCCATGTTCATCCCAGGTTTCTGTGTTATATAATCTACATCCGGAATACTAGAGATGGGCAAAACAGTTCACTTTGATGAACGGTTCACTCATTAACCTCACTCAAGTGAATCAGTTCTTTTGAACCGTTCTTTCGCTCTTTCGTTCAGCGGTATTAAGAACAACATAGAATGTTAGCTGGAACCCAACATCAATAGACAGCTATTAATTGATATCGTTGGATTGGATAGTGTACGTATGGGATTTATATTTTTGAAATTTAGTAGGGAAAGATAAGCTGCTTCTTCTTTAAAAGTCGCAAACTGTATGTGAAAATATGTTTATCGGTCGACAAAAGTTTATGTAATAATTTGATGCGCACAAAATATGTGCAATTTTTCATATTCTCGTTTTGGACAACACACAGGTTCCATGTGAGATCATATTTCATAATGTTCATTCAGGGGGAAAAATCAGCAGTGATTTTCACTAACAATCAATCATACAAACAATCACGATAACACGTATACGCAATAGGCCAAACAATGAATTGAAAGCAACGAAAAAACTTTGCCCTCACTATAAGATTTTATGTTTACCTAATCCATGAATCGCCCCAGCTTCCCCCAGATTTTTTTTCTGATAATCAGGAAATATATGAATGTTACGCGGAACTGATAGAATACATGTAATTGAAAATATATAGTTTTACTTTTAAAACTACGAAAATCTAATTTAATTTTTAACACAAAATTGAGTATACATTTACAAAATAAACCCTGCGTTAGATGCATTTTGCTCATCATGACAATATCGTTTTATTTTCCTTACAAACGTTCCCGTTATATTTGTTTATTCCGTCCAGCGCAAATCAGTTCAGCTGCACTAAAGTCTGCTTCATTTAATATTGGAACAAATTCTTTTGCTCATTGTGGCGCTCCTAGTGGACGGATTTGGAAACTTTTTTCACCCACGTGTCGGGAAAATCATTACCTTTCACCATGTATTTATGTCATAACACCAAACGATAGCATTTTGTAAACAACCGCCATGGAAGCCGAACGGAGAGATAAAATTGTGCACAGTTTTCTTGAAAATCCATTGTTGTCGGCATCTAAGCTAGCTAAACAGCTTAAAATGCCCAGAAATACCGTATGGCGTGTTATCAAGCAGTACAAGGAAACATTGACGACGGCTCGGAAGCCGCATTCGAAGCGTCGGAGTGGAACTGTCGACCGGAAACTGCGTGGGAAAGTCATCAAGGCCGTCAAGAGGAATCCCAATCTTTCAGACCGCGATTTGGCCAATAAGTTCCAGGCCGCTCACAGTACGGTGCGACGAATTCGTCTCCGGGAAGGAATAAGGTCATTCCGAGCCAGCAAACAGCCAAATCGGACGCTGAAGCAGAACAATGTGGCCAGAATCCGTGCTCGAAAGCTGTACGACCAAGTGCTGACCAAGTTCGACGGATGTATTCTGATGGACGATGAGACCTACGTGAAGGCGGACTTTGGGCAAATCCCAGGTCAAAAAATTTATTTGGCGACGGCTCGGGGGGATGTGCCTGCAAAATTTAAGTTCGTGTTTGCGGATAAATTCGCCCGCAAGTACATGATTTGGCAGGGGATATGCAGTTGTGGACAGAAAACCAAAGTCTTTCTCACTGACAAGACAATGACATCAGAAGTCTACAAAAAAGAGTGCCTACAGAAACGGATTCTGCCGTTTATTCGTGCCCACGACCGTCCAGTAATGTTTTGGCCGGACCTCGCAAGCTGCCATTACAGCAAAACGGTTATGGAATGGTACGCAACGAACGGGGTCAGCGTAATACCGAAGGACCTCAACCCCCCAAACTGTCCCCAGTTCCGGCCGATAGAGAAATACTGGGCAATCACGAAGCGGAGGCTTAAGGCAAAGTAAACTTGTTAGGAACATGACTCAAATGAAGAACTGGTGGAATCAAATCGCCAAAACGGTGGACGAAAAGGGTGTGCGCCGGCTAATGTGCCGTATTACGGGAAAAGTACGAGAATTTCTTCGAAACAGCAATGAATAATTTTTTAAATTTTTTTTTATGAAAGAGTAAAGAAAATGCTACATTTGTATGAAAAACAAATTATGAATTCGTTAATAAATGACTGAACTACACGCAATTGTTTGTGTTCCAATATTAAAAGACTTTAGTTCGTTCGCAAACTGTTCGCCCGCAAACACATCGTTCTCAAACAGTTCGTTCCCAAACAGTTCACTCTCAATCAGTTCATTCCCATACAGTTCACTCGCAAACAGTTCGTTCTGAACCAGTTCGTTCACAAGCAGTTCACTCTCCATCAGTTCACTCTCAAACAGTTCACTCTCAAACCGTTCGCCCGCAATCAGTTCGTGGGGAGAACTACCGTTCTATGAAAAAGAACGACCGTTCGTTCACACTTTTCGGCGAACTAGTTTGTTCGTACCGTTCGTGAACGGTTTGCCCATCTCTACGAAATACAGCCTTTCAACTTCCTGATGTCCTCCTTTATTCTTATTACATGCGTTACTGTGGAAGATATCGAGTGTGGTTCTACGGAAATTGGACAGAGTATATGTAGCAAACCGGAAACTTATGAAATGACGTGTTATACCAATGTACGACGAACCCTCTGTATTCGAATTAATGCTCCAAAATAATTTCTATACATCGAACAGCCAATGTGAAATAATTATGATTGAATTATACGTAAAATTCAACAATTAGGAATCGAGAATCAAATAAACAGAATCAGTCGCTGATGAGCGCGTGTATGAAGATAGTATCGAAAAGAATCTTATTAGGATAGTATATTTTTTCACGCACTAAAATTCGTCCGCTAATTGGGCTTTATAATTTAAACTAATTAACGAATGCCTATTCATTATAATTCGAAACCACACACTTCAATATGTCGAAACCCCAAAAGCGATCAAACGATGCCAAAAATAAAGCAATGAAATTCAATGAACTCCCGCAAGCTTGTTTGTTGGGTTGTGTTCTATTTTTAGGAGCCCCCTCCCTTCCTCCCTCCGATTCCGCAGAATTCTGTTGATGAACGCGATTCAGAATCTAGTTTTTACCATCATCGAACAAGTTCAACGGCTTCTGCGCAACAACAGCCAACAGAGCCACGACGCCGTGTGCCGCTCACACACAGATGCTAGAGACTCACCACCAACTACTTACTAATCGATCAACGAACCTCTCAAGCAGTCATCTAATTACAATGTCCCTGAGCGAGGTTTTTGGCTGCTGCTGCTGCTGCTGCTGCTGCTGTTGCTTATGCGCCCACTAAGGAACACGACACCCAACACACTTATCAGCGCGCCGCACTTAGTGGAGTGTGTATATGGCGGTGGTGTCTTGTTGCTGTTCTCGTGTGTATATTTGTAAACAAAACACTGCTGAGCACACGTTTCCGTGTAGTGCGCGCTTATGATTCGGCGGTTCGTTCGTTCGTTGAAGTGTGACATTCCGACGTGCTTTTGAAAGGCACAGTGCTGCCATCTTGTAGTAAACACAAAAGGCGTGTTGGGATTTCCTGCCGATGCACTTCGGTGTCAATCAGACGCGTACAATGTAGCGCGATATTTACTACCCTCGTCCTATCGATAGGGCTGAAGGGGCTCTAAATATAGCGCACACGCAAGGGCACTACTCGACGCGAATACGTCAGAGCTGATTGCAGTCATTAATCACGATTTAAGTGCACAAACACTCACACACGCACACAGACTTATTACGCGTAGGTTCCATCATACCGGGAAGAGATTGCGTTCACTTCGGGGTGGCGAATGAAGGCAATTGGAATGGTTCATGGTTCGGAAATGTTATGCAAATAAATTGAAAATGAAGCACAAGGACTTGTTGTACACCTGCCTGTGTACAAAGTCATTCCGTGCACATGTGCTGCATGAGAAATGTGTTTATTTATGCTTGGCTTTTAAAACTAATTTGTTTCGCCTGACATCTACCGGTGGTTGGTGGAGGTGGTGGTAGTTTTCACGCACCAGAAAACCCCTCGCGGCGGTGGCAGACTGCGAGCAAAAACACAGATCTACTACGAATGCGGAGACCTGTCAATTCTAGCACATTAAATCTCATTCTGCATGGCCCTCCGCAGTCATTTTCCCTCCGTCCCCGAGCCGTGTCATATCGAATATCAAAACAATTTATTCTCGCTCAGGCTGCTGGACTGAGATGCGAAAGCAACCAGACCCAACCCTCCTCTTCACCAGACCCACCCCTCCTCTTCACCAGCCCCATGCACAGACTTTCAAATCTCTTCCACTTGTAAAACCCGCAACGATTTTACGACTGTGAAAGGTAAGGGAAGAAGGACGACGCAGACGGAAGAGGGACACAGCTCTGCAAAATTGATTGACGATCGGAGATTATCGTTGGATCCGTCGCAGGCGTGCAGCAGCCTTTTTCCTTCATCATTCGCATCCTGTGCTTCAGTTGAATCGGACCAAAAGCTCAAACGGGGTGCAATGAACATTCCAGTCACCCGCGGGACCCGGACCCAGAGGGTTTATGGAGGTGACACATTGTTGTTTATCACAATACGTCAATGTCAGCGAGTGTGTGTGTGTGTGTTTGTTGACCTGAACCGATGGCGGCGTGTCGCCACGATTAGAATTGTATATTTTTTTATAGGTACTCTCCAAGCAGTCAGCCGTCTTTCCCATAGCACATACAAGCAGGTGGTGGGTTTTATGGACACTAATCGATCAAGAAATTGAGTTTCTGGAACAACTGTTCGCACACAGTTGATTGCTCATTTCTGGGAAACTATTTGGGAAGTTGTCGGGTTTACCAGAGGTTATCGAGTAGAATTAGTTGAATATTTGGCTTCTGCAGAGTGCGTTCGAAAATTTATGGATAGAGAATAAATGACTTATATCCATAGCTTACAGTATCTACAGAAAACGGAGCAAGTTTTCTACCGAGTTCAAATTTATTCCGATATAAAAAAGAACTCATAGCATATTAATGTTCCATTTATGTGAATTGTTGAATGAATGTGCCATTCAAGCAGAGTTGCCACATTTAATTCTGCAAAATTTTCTGAAAAAAATCTGTACATCTGTATTTTTTTAATTTGTATAAAAAATCTGTATCGAAAAATTAAAGGGAAAACGATAAATAAAAAGGTTTTCTCATAATACTCTGAATTGTATGATATTTATGCATGGTTTTGCAGTACTTTGCCTTCTAATTTTTCCTCAATTTCATCCTTGAAGCTCCTCCATTAGCCGATACATAGTTCTTTGCTTTCAAAATAGAGTCCATAATTGTGGGTGCCAACCGATTTCCGAACTTTGTGTTGTTGGCATTGTATAACGAAAATATTAGCTTAACACATGTTATCAAAAAGTATCTTACAAACGACCTTTCGACACCCAACAGCTGAGACCAAGTTATATTAGGCTGTCAAAAAAGTCCTGCGGTATTTTTTTTTGAATTTTCATTTGTTCATAAAATTAGTTACAATCATCTGTTTTAAGTCAAATATGCGCCGTTTTGTTCGATGACTTGTTCCCAACGAGATGCCAACTTCATAATACCCCTGTTATAGAAGCTCGCTTCCTTATTGGCAAAAAAACTCGGATAGCCAATTTTCACAGGCCTCTTTTGTGGCTAACTTCTGACTACCTAGCTCGTTCGCCATGGACAAAAACAGGTGGTAGTCACTTGGTGCAAGGTCCGGACTATACGGCGGATGCAAAAGAACCTCCGAGCTCCCGGAGCTTCTAGCGCGTCCCCAAAGAAGTGTGTGGCCTGGCGTTGTCCTGATGGAAGACAATGCGGCATCTGTTTATCAAAGATGGCCTCTTCTTCATGAGTGCTACCTTCAAGCGGTCCAGTTGCTGGCAGTACAGGTCCGAATTGAGCGTTTGGCCATAGGGAAGCAGCTCATAATAGATTATTCCTTGACAATCCCACCAAACACACAGCAGAACCTTCCTGGCCGTTAATGAGGGCTTGGCCATCGTCTGAGCCGCTTCAGCGGGCTTCGACCACGACCGTTTGCGCTTCACGTTGTCGTAAGTGACCCACTATTCATCGCCAGTCACCATCCGCTTCAGAAACGGGTCGATTTTGTTGCGATTCAGCAGCGATTCACATGCGTCGATACGGTCAAAGATGTTTTTTGCGTCAACGTGTGTGGCACCCATACATCGAGCTTCTTTGTGAATCCAAGCTTCTTCAAATGGTTAATAACGGTTTGATGACTTATCCCCAGCTCTTGGCCAATGCTACGGCTGCTACTATGCCGGTCTTTCTCGGCTAATTCAGCGATTTTGTCGCAATTTTCGACGACAGGCCTTCCGGAGCGTGGCTCATCTTCGACGACCTCTACACCAGAACGAAAACGTTGAAACCATCGTTGTGCGGTGGAAATGGAAACTGTATCGGGTCCATAAACGGCACAAATTTTATTGGCAGCTTGAGATGCATTTTTGCCTTTGTCATAGTAGTACTGTAAAATATGTCGGATTTTCTCTTTATTTTGCTCCATATTTGCGACACTATAACTCACGAACGACTTAACCAAACAAAACACTGTCAAGGACTATATTATAGCGCCTTTCCAACAAGCTATAGTATGACTCGATACAATGAATACAACTAGAACTACGCGCTTACAACGACAACTCGCGGAAATACCGCAGGACTTTTTTGACAGCCTAATATGTGAGTAACTCATTTTTTGCCCCATAAGATTCGTCTTGAGTAGCCTGAATTCGTTATCCAAGCCTTGTCTATTACCTGCTCCAACAAATTAAGAAAATTAGCGCATCAAATCATTAAGGTTTGGTAGCGAAATTTTGAGGGTTTATCAAGGTCGCAGTTTTGATAAGTGGATCGCTGAAATCGAATCGCTTTTAAATCTGTTTCACGAGTTCAATATAGAAGTCACGACAAATTGATTTGAAGGTCAGATTTCTAGCCAGTCATCCAATCATTTTTCAGCTTCCTCTGCATCGATATCAACGTAAACATCCTCAGGCTTCTTCAGAATGTCTTCAAAATCTTTCACATTAAGATCAGCATCAGCGAATCGTTGCATGCAGCTCTCCAAACAAAAGTTACCCAACATGATTAGCAATAACATGTTTGTTTCATTATTGTAACCAAACGTTTTGTTATTAATATGGAATTTGGTGGAAAGGGCAACCGTTGGTTTGGACCTTAACAATAGTGTACAAAAAAATGTAAAATATTTGTTTGTGTTGTATTGTCATATGAGAACCCAGCAGTCGATGTCCACAATTTGTGTTTGACCTTTCTGTGGTTTCTCATATGACAAAAACAGAAATGTTGTGTTGGATGTCTGTAATGAACTGAAGTAGTAAAAGATGACGTATGAGTACAAATTTTTGTTTAAATCTAAATAAAACAATTAATCACAGACCTCCAGGTTGGTGTTCCACAAAGAGTTTCTTTTTTCATAGTCTAGTTTTGTTGTATTTATTTAGTAGTAGGTAGGTATTTATCTATTTACGCAGTTATTTATTTATTTATTTATTTATTTATTTATATATTTATTTATTTACTTATTTATTCAATTCAAAGTTCATTTACAATTGCTTGTTTTGTTTGTTCAAATTTCTTATTTATTTATTCATTTATTTATTTTCGCGGAAAGCAAGTGTTAGGTTTAGTTGTCCAAGTATAGCATGCTACCTTGAATGTTTAGATGATAGTCGTGACACCAACCGAAACCAATATGCTCGCTCTCCCGACTTGAATCCTGTTGAAAAAACTTCGGGGGGATCCTTGTACACAGATTCTACACTGTTGGAAAACGGTACACCACGACTGAAGCGCTCAAGGTCGCAATTTCGGAAACATGGAAAAATATCGAGAAATCCGTTCAGCAGAATTTGGTAAATAGTGTTCCAACACGAATTTTCGAGGTTATTAGTCGAAATGGCAAGGTTACCAATTATTGACATTATTGAAGTGGTGTTATAGAAACTGGACAGCTGAAATTATCATATTTAAGCACAATAAATAAACAAAAAACTCTTTTGAACGGAATTGACGTTAAATACACTTTATTCTAAGCATTCAACAAGGTATGTTGAAATTCTAATTGTTTGTGTTGCACCGAAATAGAATCAGGGTGGTCTTATAGAAGTTGGACAGAGTGTAGCGTGGACCGATTCCGATCAACTCCGCCTACGAATGACGGATCTCTATAGTAGCATGTAAAATAATAGAAAAAATAGAACCTACAGAAAAATAGAAATAGAACCAGAATCAGAGCAGAGAGTCCACCAAAGCCCATAAGTTATCCATGGTTATCATGGAAATACATAAATGGACAAACTATTAATCACAGCACTCTCAACAGTGATCCCTGATTCTTCTTACCCATTCCCACTAACATTTTTTCCTTTTTTGATAATCGCAAAGGAAACAACAATATAAAGGCAACCCTTCTGAATGCGAATATCATACTAACATTCCTTCCCTTCCCCTGGTGACTGTAAGAACGTGTCCGGCGTCGTTATTGACGCTCGAATCACCGAAACTTGCACAATCAGAATGATCTGCTACTCCCAAGCGTCATTCAGTGTGTAATTTGGGCAACTTAGCTGGTTCAGGTCAATCACGGAGAGCTACTACTAAGTGTGCAGTCTACCCAAGCTCAAGCTGTAGAATCCGTGAGATCCTCTCGAAGTCCAACGCCGAGAAGTGGATGTGAATTTCCGCGAAGTAGAATGTGCACCCATGGCCGAGTGGTTAGCGTCTCACATTATCATGCCGGGTGTTCGGGTTCGATTCCCGTTCTGGCCGGGGGATTTTTCGTCAACAAAATTTCCTTCGACTTGCGCTGTGGTCACGTGTATTCAAGAGCTTGCCCCTCGGAATACATTCAAGGCGTGTTATTTGGATTATGATATTTCAGTATTAGCAAATGACGCTGGTTAGTAAATACGTTGAGACGGCAAAAGTTCCACAGGGAACGTTAACGCCATTTAAGAAGAATGTGGCATACGGGGATGCCAAGTTGGACAAAGGGTCAAACCTGGATCCAAAAACCCGCTGATTCCCTGGACCGCAGCTGCTGAGAGGACCTGTAGCAACGTGGCCACGTCAATCCACAAGCTGAAGCTTTCGCCGTGAACGGTACATAACACCAAGCCACAGAAGGAACTGATTGACTGGAATCGATCTTCTAGGTTTCTAGGTTACTTTGTAGGGAACTTTCTTCGCAAACCATGAGGACAGCTACCCGAATATGGGTATCTTCGGAAATGAACTGTCGCTGGATTAATTTCAACATATGTGCAATTTTTCATACTATATGTATTCTGGGTTTTCCCCAACAGGATTTGTGTGCCCAATGGGTTCATCAGAGCAGAAAACTCGTTGTTTCTTATTCGTTTTTCGCCAAGTTCAATTTTGGGGGGACAAAATAGAAGGAAAAACCGATTTAAATCAACAAAATACACTTATTTGTTGTAGATTTTGAGTATAAACAGATGTCCGATGATAGTTGAATTGGCTTACATGTTTAAATTGTGATGTTGCCAATTTGTGAAGTCAAAATGAATGATTTCTTCCGCGTTCCATGCTAACGAATCTTTTAGAGTCGTACCACAATCGCACAAAACATACTCCAACTTCAAAACAACAGATGAAATACAGCGATAGCACCCGATAATTAACCGCTAACACAAACACAATTTTACGTAATCTCCGAAATCATATATTTGTATAATTTGTAGCCAGAAAATGTAACGAAGCTGAGCTGAGCTAAGCTCGCAAGGAATCAAAAACAGAAACCAAACCTCAAAACTAATCCGAATGTTATGAATGATTCATCGTTTTCGTCACTCAACCGGCACTGAAAAGAACGGAGAAAAAATATCGTAACATCCAATCGGATGATTCAGAAGCGGTAGGATCCGAAGAAGTTTGAGGATTTGTTTCCTGTTTCTTTTCATTTGGTTGACCAAACTATTTTGGGGGTGGCAGTACTCACCTCGAAAGCATAGTACACGATCTTCAGCACTTCTTGTTGGGGTGGGGGACGTGTATTTCTGGCGACAACACTAATTAATTCACTTTTCCGTCGCCGCATAAACACACTATCGACTCTCTGTATAACGGTGGTAATCCAAAGGCTGCAGAGTGGCAAGAATGAGGTCACACGTTTCCTCGCTCTCTCTCTCTCTTGCCTTCACTCGCCAGTGACTGCGACGAAGACGACAACTGGCTAAAAATAGCACCTACTTAATCCATATTGCACAGGGCATAGTGCGAGCGCTACTGCTTCGGCTGCTACCGCTGCTGTTGTTGAACCATTTGTTGTAATCCAATAGCGATAAGACATTTTGGGTCTTCTACAGAAACGTCACAACACAACACATAGGAATCACCAGAGGAGTAGCGCCCCTTTGGCCACACTATTTTTGCACCTCCTCCTTCTCCTCCTCGCTAGCTCTCAACAAAGAACACAACACAAACTGAATCTCAGAATTTTTCGTCGACACTAGAGACGTTTTTCTTTGGGGTTTTTCTAAACGAAACTCTTATGAATGGTTCTTTTCTTCTTTTTTTCCCCGTAGATATATTTATGACCGTCCGACGATAATTGAACGATAATTCATCTCATTCCTCCAGCCTTCTTCCTTGCTTGAGACACCACTGCGCCCACATGATGTTTGTTGCAGGCGGAGCCAGAGCCCCCTGAAAAAATTGTGCACGAATCTATGTGGGGTCGCGGCGATCGTTACGCGTGGCGTTGCCACAGGTAAAGCTTAGTTTTCCACCACCAATCCACGCAAGCCACTGTCGGCACCACTCGTACCAACACTACCGCCGAATCAACGGAACACTTGTCTGCCACTTCTCCACCAGGCCAGGCCTCCGGTTGTGTGCCGTTTGCTGGTACTTGGTTCCGTTTCTATTCCTTTGGGGGCACACCACCAGCACCTTGCCTTTGTTTCTTCCGCGTGCAGAGGGCGGATGGTGAGAAAATTTTGATCTCCACTCTCCGTCCCACCGTCAGCTAAATTGACACGAGTTGACAGTTTTACGTTACACCTGTGCACTATTATAAATTCGACCTCTGCCACTCACAGCACTTTATAGTTTCACTAACTCGCACGCCGCCGCCGATTGTGTTGATTTCGTAATCGGATCATTGTAATGCAAATAAGTTTCGGATAACTACCTCCGGTGGGGAATTACCCTCTCGAATGCCTATTTTACCGCACAACGGGTTTATCCCCTCTCACTCTTCGCTTCGCGTTCTTCACTTATCATCCAACGAACGGATCACGGAGCATACGGGAACAACTTGGGGCGGCAGTCGAGTTTTCGGAAAAATCCACTCTTTCGGAACGGAAAAAAGGCCTTTAACTGTACAACAAGCAGCACTAAATCGCACTCGCTCTCGCTGCTCTATATTGCACACACCACGAATAGAAATTTTTTCAGTAACTTTTCACCTTTTCTCTGCCTTTCTTGTTGCCCACAGACAGACACACAGCGAACTCCCCGTCGCACGTTCACACAAAAGCAGCACTTTTATATTTCTCTTGTTACCTTCTTTTGCTTCACAACGAAACCCCGACTACGCGACCGGGGGGCTACACTAAGTGATGAACGCACACACACACACACACTCAGTACGAAACAAAAATGAAGTAAAAAAAAATGATTTTTTTTCCCAATCACTATTTCCAAGGGTGTCACCGATTGGACGAGCGACATAAACTTCACGTGCAAACCGCTCGACAACTGCTGGACGACTGACAGCGAGCGAACGTCGCTCGGATTGACGAACCCCGGGCTCGGGTTCGCGTCCGAAGAGAGTTACGTCCGACACGAGAGAGGAAATTTCACCAATTCGCTCTTCGTTGCGTACGTATTCGTGGAGACTCTTTGTTCCCCAGCGCTTCGCGATGTCTCGGTCGCTGGTCGTTGGTGGTGTTCGTGTTCGGTCGAGAAAAACAAAGGCTCTGCACTTCGGCTCTCGCTTTCTCGTCCACTAGAGCTGCTAGATGGTGGTGTTATGCGGCGATAATTATAAAATATTTTGTAATGGATAATCCTTTGCCGTGTTGACGATGTTGCTATTGCTACAATTGCGCTGTGGCTGCTCCTTCGGGCAATGCTTTGCGATCGTCAATCGCTGTCCGGCAGCAGCAGCAAGGCTGTAGAAAACGAGACCAAAAAAGACCAATTTATTCGATTGTTTTTGATAATGGTTCTGCTGTGTGTGCGCCACTTTTGTGGCATGAATGAAGCAGGCGACGCATTGATTGAACCTCTACGGGCCATTGTCGACAAGGGGTAAGAAGGGCATATTTTGTTCGTCATTGTGGGCAAAGATTTGTCGGGATTATGGCGTTGTAAACAAGAACCCGAGGGACGAAACAAACAAACCACTTTGCTGTGGGAGGGATTGTCACGCTGTTTTGCGAATATTACGCGTGTGGCAGGCCGACAGGCAAGCCCCAAATCGTTACACAAAAGTGGGTCAGCATTAATTTGGCATTGGAAAATGATGCGTCGTGTCGCAGACAGACACATGTACAGGGGAAAATCCCAGCTTGCTGACAGATGTTGATGGCGATGCACCTGTTGAATCAGGTGGAAGATTCTTTGAGATTTTTGCTTGGTTGCTAATTTAGCACAATGAAAAATTTGCAGGAGGTTGTGTTCAAGAAACGACCGCATTGTTGACATAGAACTACGCTGTAGTTTAATTCAAGTCGCTTGTTTCTAACTGCGGATATTAATTTATAATACTACGAAAATTTTGAAATAACCATTCTACCTGTTTGGTTGCCCTGAAATGTTTTTATTTTATTGTAGAATCATTTGACGATAATTGTTTTATGATTCATTCTTGTGCTCGCAGAACAATACATGCTCGAGATAAGCGCAGTTCTGTCATCCTTAGTGGAGAAAGTTTTGCTATTGGCAAGCGAAACCAAATCACATACAAAATTCCAGAACGATATTTACTTTCTTGGTGACTATAAACAAAATGAACTCTATATATAAAAGAAGTAAACTCTATATGTTAATCTCAACAACCTCGAAAGAGTAGCACTGCTTCATTATGATCAAGATTAGCGCAAATGTAATCCTAGTTGAAAACAGTTTTGCGACTGACACACGAAACCAAGTAAATTAATAACTTATTATAATTTATTGAATAACTTTGTATTCCCCAATTTTTTTTTGATGCACAACCTGAACACCTGCTTCACCATAGCGTCAGTTCAATGCATTGATGTAATGTCAAAGGCACCAACGAAGCATTTATGATGCCAGAAAACAAACAATGTTAACTGCTTCGAAAAAAGGCTGAATATTTGACTCAGCAGAGATTCATTACTAAAACCCTAGCACAAACATTTCCCTCCCGCTATCTCCCCGCCTTGTTTATATTAATCATTACGGCTGCATAATTTGCAACACCAAACATTCGTCAATCATATCATAAAAAATTGGGCGATTGTTGCATTGTTACAGTGCAAGTGCACACAGGAACAGATACAAATGGGGGTTGAGCGTAGCGAAGATGCACTATTTTTACGTACGGGTTATGAAGCACGCACGACCGCACACAAATAATCATATATCGATGGCTTGAAGCAACTAAAAATACACACACTTATCTCCGTTTTGCTCTCTTCTCAAAAGAAGCCCTTTCTGTTGATGTTGCCAGTCTAGATTAGCTTAGCTGTCATCCTTTGTGGAGAAAATTTTCCTACCGTCATGCAAAATCAAATCACTGAAAAAAATCCAGAACATTTATTTTCTTGGTGAGCTGACGATAGCCTAGGATGATGACACAATTGTGTAGTCTAGAACCTTAATGCAATAGCATCAGTTTGATGCAATGATTGCAATCCCAGAGACATCAGCGAATGAGTAATTTAGTCGCGCCCACCGCTCAATCCGAAACGAAGATAGGTGATGACGAAAAACAACAAAAAACAAGCGATATTCATTGCTTTGAATACAGAACGAGACTGAAAGTTTGCCTTCTTTTCTTGCTTGTTGAATAAGAGAGACTTTAAACTTCTTCAGTTCATTCGTCTCTTACCTTCAAAAAGGCACTTGGAAAACTTTACTTTATCCATCATATTACTCCTCTAACCTCATTGCCTTGAGAAAGGCATTCGATCCCTCGCCGTCCTGCTGGCCCAGCAACGATGTTTTTCTGTCGATTTTCTCACGAAGAATGGAAGTTTGCCTCAGCGAGATCAACCGTTCATACTCTAGGCAAATATTCCCCTTCGTTCTTCTTCTTTTCCTTTGTACACGGATACTTTACACCCTACGGTTTCCCCTTCGTTGCTCATTCGATAATTTGCTCGTTATTGACATCTCTGTTCGGGAAAGCACACAAATGGACAGAACAAATGTATGAGGAAATGGGAATGCTTCCAATTTTCATCAATTTAAACCATATACAGACTGTGGGATTGTAATGTATAGCATATCAAACAAATCTTAGGAAATCTCCGATTCATTTGGTATGTAAATCGCCAAAATCCGATCGCGGCAAAAATAGTTATTAACGTTAACTTTATTTCATAAAAACGTCCTGTTTTCTGATTTGGCACCCTTAATGAAAGATGTAGTTCTACGTCAAAATATATATTGAATTGTTTCTTCAGTTAAATACTCTAAACTAATTCATCTGCTAAATTCTAGTGGTTTCTGAGGAATTATATCTAATTTCATTTTGAGGAGGGAAATTCGTTCAAACGCACACAACTGAATACAAGCGACTGACGCACCTATGACACTAAAAACTTTGGCAATCTGTCATTTCAGTTTTGTTGTTATGTAAGTACGCAAAACATTTGTTGGTGCTTGCAATTTGTTGATTTGAGGTGAAAAATACCGAAAAAAAGATTTTTGACTGAATCAGGAAGTAGAGCTGTTCGTGAACTGAAAAAAATTGTGGGTTATATCTATGATATAACCGCAAGGTTGACGTGGGACTACCGTTGGCTTAGTAATCTTTTGTTTGTATTGATTTGTCTAATTTCTCCAGGCACCTTGGTTTTAATGACTGTGTTAGGGAACATACTTCGATGGAAACAGAAATTCCTCCATCTTGCATGAATTTGCAATGTCAATTCCCCCACGCTTCATTGATTTAAGCTTTAAATCCATATTCCATATTTCGATAACTATTACTTAGTATTCATCGAAATATTATAATATACCCTATGAGCAGAAAGTACCTGAATTTTTTTATTGAAACGTACCATGCATGCGAGAACCGGTTTATTTTTTCTCTTATGTTGGTTCGACCTTAAGACGCACATCTGTCAGGTTTTAGTGCCATCCGATCATTAGTATCTGCCTGGCATCAGTCAACTGTTTTCAATTTGTCGCACTTTATCATTGATAATTTTATTGAACAAATAGTTTGTTTGAAACTATGAGTACCTTCTACGGGCCAGCCAGTCAACGAAGAATGTTATTTATCCGTTTTGAAACGTTTGAGAGATGCTATACGATGCAAACGGCCGAAAATGTGGGCCGACAATGGATTTTGCATAATGATAACGCACCATCGCACCGAGTCCGAATTGTACCGATTTATTTGACCAAACATCAAGTAAATACTATCGAGCAAGCACCGTATTCACCTGATATGGCCTCGTGCGACTTTTTTTTCGTTCCCCAAGTGGAAGTTACCACTTCGTGGAAAGAGATTTTAGTCGATCGAGGAGATAAAATAGAATGCGACGAGGAAACTACCAGGGATGTATGGAGGACTAGGTCAAGCGTTGGCATATGTGTGTTGCTTCAGATAGATCATATCGCATATTTCGAACGTGATAAAATAAATTTGTCTGAAATTTAACTCTATTTGAATTCATTTACCTTTCTGTATCATAGGGTATATCCAACTTGTGTATTGTTCTCGCGACGGCAAGAAAAATCATTTAAATAAACGTCCTTTTCAGAGTCAGTACAACATTTCACTGAAGAATGAACACTAAAATTTCGTTATTCTCTAAAAAATATCCGAATCGATGGAAAACCGAGTTGAATAAAAACAACAAATCATGCTTGAAGAACAATTTTTTTTATTAAGTATTACATTTTGTTCCCTTCTTATGTTTCGGATATTTTATGTTTGAATCGTCTGCTACATTTTCGACGAAATATTCCAGAGCGTGCTAATTCATGAATGGCCCCTTAATCTTAAAGGTTGACACGGAATCTGGAGGTCATATTAATTATGCCCACACTAATTTCCTTTGATTACACAACAAAGTATCGTGCATTATTTCTCAGTTTAGTCATCAACATTTTTCCACCTCACTTCATTTGTTTGATTCGCATTCGTATTGTACTGAATTGATCTTATTCATTGTCTGGAGAATTGATAAAAATATTTGCTTGGATTTTTTTTTATTCATTCCGGTAAATGTTACATTCGGATGGGAGACATTTGTGTGTTTGTTAGATTCGGGTAAATGGTATTCGAATGAAGTTTAAAGAACAAATTCTAACTTGATTAGAGGCTCAAAAAATCTGAACTTTCACTTGACAATGGATTGAAATTGTTTTTTGCACAGGCTTGGCTTGACACAAAGACTCATTTTAGTTACTTGAGGATTGTTATTTGTTGTCATAAATAAGTCATCAAATTTAGAGCCATATTTTCTTTTTTTTTTTCTATATGTAGCGAATATAGAAGAAACAAATCGGGCTTGCTCAACTTGCATTTCGAAACCAAACCGAGTGTTATTATATTCAAATGAGGTGTTACAAAAAGTAACATACCTCGATGTTCAGTGTTGCCAGATATTTGTTCGAAAGTAAGAACGGTACGAGCGCTCAAATAACGTATGGTTAATTGTGGACGAAGAAAGCTATCATTTGGTTTCTATCAGTTATAATAATTTATGATGATTAATTTTTTTTTCGAGGAATAGAAAAAAGAGCAATTCAGCCAGCTTCACACCAAACCAAGTTTAAAGCAGCATCGAGGGAACATCGAATTGAATTCAGAAGCAAAAGCAACAGCATAACAGCGGCTGCGGCGGCAGCAATAGCAAACGAAAGAAAGAGAGAAGAAAAAGCTTTTTGATATAAAAATTATAACTGTATATTCACAGAGAGAGAGAGAGAGAGAGAGAGAGAGAGAGACGAGTTGAATGAGCCTCGGCACTTGTATTTGGCCACGCCGCGTGCGCTGCCTGCTGTTGCTGCTGTCTTGGGGCTCGCCATGCCACATTTCTTCGTCTAATGGGGGGCTGTCTTTGAACTCCGCCCCACTTCGTCGTCGTGTACTTCACTTACAGCCGAATAGTTTTGTGGTGTAGTCAGGGCGAGGGGGGATGTTGGCCAAAGAGGTGTGCGGACTAGTTTGAGTATTATCTTCTTTCGCTCACTCACTCTCGTGTGCACTTGTTTGAACTTGTTTTGTTGGGTAAACTTCGGTACAGCCAGCGGTGGCTGCAGCTCTACAGTTTTTTCTTGCCCACTTTTCGCCCCCTCATCCGGATTGCTGCTGCCGCCGAATGAGTCGGCATCACTCCAACCATGAAGTTGATGTAGGCTGTGAGAAAACAGTAAAATATGCAGCAATCGTAATAACACTCCATTATATAATGCAACGCACGATTCGATCCCGCTTTCTTTCCCGGCCACTCGGTGTGGTGTGGCGCTTTTGGCATTTTTGTGTTTTCTTCGAGAACTGGTGGAAGTTGAAACGCAAGGGAAAAACATCCGAAGCAGCTGAATGATTTTGGACGCTTTCAACGTAGGAAACAACAGCGTTGTTAGGGTTTTAGACGATGTGCGAGTGTAGTAAAAATCTTCCGATCCCATCGGTCAAATCGACACAAAAAAGTAAAAATCTCGGCCGGAAATAAGATTGGGTGATATTTAGAAAAAGATCTATCTTGACAAATCGATTTTCTAAGCGACGTAGGGATCGATTCACTGATTAAACCAGTACCAGAGAATCGATCTCTGGAATATGAAATGCCTTTTCCCAATTTATCTACTCAGGGTTACCATCTTCTGATGTACGAAACTCCGAAGTTCTTCGGAAATACCTGCAGAGATATTGGATTCTTGATTAGCAAACGGTAATTTTTGAACTTATTCAAGAAGATCATGTTCTATAGTCTGGAATTTCATTATGAAATGGTTGGAATTTATACCATTTTCTAGTTGTACTTCCACAAATTACTAGATCCATGTCCAAACACTACTTGCCCTGAAGTTGTCTGTGGGACTGTAGTTAATTTTTTGTTTTCATCTTCTACTATAGCGAACATACATATATTACAATATCTCAATATGAACTAATGGGCTGCCCTATGCCGCCTTGAAACGTGAATCTACAAAAATAGCTATGACAAGTGTATCCGCAAATTCAATATCTTGCCTTTAGTTGTTCGTCTGGCAAAATTGAGTTCCGTTCGGGTAATCATTGATCGGATTTCAGAATATTGGTGATTAGTGCCATAAAATTTGTCAGGTGGTCTTTGATGAGATTAAAATCGTTGTACACTGAAAAACTAATTCACAAAAAGCTTTTCTACGATCGAAAGAATCGATTTTCTCGATTTTTTTTCCAGTACAAAGAATCGATCCAAATAATTGGATCGGAATGGGAAAAAACAATTATAAAAATATCGATCCAAGAAGGCCCAATGCTAGCTGGAATACAAATATACACACTATGTTTCATTACATTAGAACCATTAAATTTTTTCAAGTTTTTACAGATATGACAATATGACAATATGGTGATATGAGATATGGTGTACATAGAGTAGGATATAATAACTATCTTCGTAAGTCTAGAACTCAGGGCCCTCATTGACCATCTCTGTGTTGTTACAGAATAACTACGTCCACGCAACAATCATCAGCGATGGAGATCGATCCACGGTCGAAATAAGATCGATTCATCCATACAACTGCTCTGCTCTGCAAGACACATCGGGCTGCTGTTCTATAAATAACTCAACAATGATCAATCAACTGCCTCCGCTGTCCGGTCTAACTGGATAATGGAAGGGAATACTGCCCTTGTTTGTATAGGAGACGTAAACGACAAAATGAACAGAATCTACTTTTTCGCTGTTTCGCATTCTGCACAATACGTTTGCTCAACATGCAAACAAACATTTTTTGTTCGAAAACATTTGAGCAATTTTGAAAACACGTTTCCGAAAAATCACTGTTTGTCCGCATGACAGACGTAGTTCCATACAGCTTCATACATCGTTCGAAAATCAATAATTGTCAGTATTATGTGCTATAAGCTAAATCTACATTTGAATCACATTCTTTGTAGAGTCCAAACATGTCTGTCACGATGGTGTTTTATTACCTCGTGTTTCCTAATAGATAAGTATAAGAAACCATTGAAACGCTGCTCACATAATTATTATTTTCCGTACACGATGAACAAAAAGAAGCAATTGTGTTTTTTAATGTTATAATTACCTAAATTTCTGCATTTAAATTTTCGAGTAGATAATGAAACAATCAGATCAGTAGTAAAATTAAAATAATATTGGTTCTTAGCATTATAACTCCTCGGATTCAACACTGAATTATTCCACATACTCAACATTTACTCATACCGTTGGAGTAAGTCACTCCACCATCTTTATGCGATTGATCGTGATATCGGTAAATCATGTTGCTAAAATTACCAACATTGCAGATCGCCTTTACAAATTCAATTAATTGAAAAAAAACACGAACCTGCTGTTCTTATCATATCCCAGAGTATTCTTCAGGAAAAAGTACTATCATAGACTCGCAACAAATCCAGAGCACCTTTTCCAGACATTATACTAAATTTCTTCCAAACCTTTTTAATTTTATCCGATAACAACTGAAACTACCGACGGAGACGTTTTGACTATTATCGGAAATGTAAATGCTAACGCTACAAACAGAGCAACCTGGTGATTACGTCTAGCTATGCGGACAAATGATCATTGAAACGATTGATTGTCCGCATAAATAGACGCAAGCGTTTTCCAAATGGAAAAAAATATGTTAGAATTCACAAAATCGTCTAGGCCCTCTTTTTGCCGATAATATCCTTCAACTGGACAGATCATTTCATCGGAAATTTGCATGCCACGTCTCCTATGGAATCATGGGCAGAATACTCTAACGCCTCTAATGACAACTGTGTAATGTGCTAATTATTATTATAGATATGATAAACATGTGACATGTACACGATTAAAATTCGGTTCTGTTACAGCTGAAATGCTAATGAGCCTAAAATAAACAAAAGGGATAAAAAGTCTAGAAATTACCATCATTTAACGAGTTATGGCCATTTCAGTGGCGTGGTATCTAATATGGTACGACCTTCACAAAAAATTTTATTCGTGTTTTTCTAGAAACTACTTTTTTCAAGCTGGTACACACGATATCTCAAGTTCTACCGAACCAATTTATTTCAAATTTGATTTGATTACATCGTTATGCAACCAATAAAAAATGTATTTTATATTAAACTATGTTGTATTAGATACAGAGGAAGAATGGAAGATAGATATCACACACAGTGCTGTTCTTTGGGGACACCGATTCATCATTTTCATGCCATCTGGTGAAGAGTTTCAGAATTTTTGCACGGTATCATTTTTGTTTATATACTGGGGTGAAATTTTGAAATTTCGAAAACGTTTGGGGTGTAAGGACTTGGGCTTCAATACCTCTTTACCGTCTGAACGAAGTGGTTTGACAATAACTTTCGAAAGATAAAAGGAGTATAAAAAAATATGCGCGAAGTAAGTATAGTGCGGAGCTTGCACTGACGGGTAGAAGAGAAATATGAAATAGGACGTAGGTTTTCATACCATTATGTCACACGTACAAATTGTTGATAATGGAGTCTGTGTCTGGTACGATAAGAATATTCGCGATGCATATTGAGTGCGCTACGAATAATTGCAATAATGGCCACCAATCTCATGTGTTATTCTCGCGAGAACAAGAATGAATCATTTACCACCCGTCTTCAAGTGATTCTACAAAATCTACAACCCATCGGTCCTTTCCACGGCCACCAAAACTTTCAACTACAGAATTGTTTTAAGAATTTCGATGTATTCCAAAATAATATCTGAAGTAATCAAAAGCGAATTGATTTTAAGTTTTTACTGGAAGTCAGCTTCTATAAATTTAGGAGCGTGTCTGAATTTAATGGTGTAATGATGTTTATGTTTTTAATTACAGAGGCTTTCCCATGGCGTACACGATTCAGCCTTTATGGTTATCTGGAACAAAAAAAACGAACAGATTCTGAATCAGTAAAGATGCCGCTTTCGCCAGGACCTCGGATAAGTCAAAAACATCTTTTTTGACAAAATGGCGGCCGTTTGAAAAACAAAATGCGATTCAAAATGTTTTTTCTTACGTTTCCCGATTTTTTTTTAAATAGTAAAATTTTAAAAATATCATTTTTTTAGAGATTCATACGATAGAGAAGTGCCTGCTGATTGTATCCATAAAAAATTCGACACGAATCGGTTCAGTAGAAATTGAGATATCGTGTATGCCAGTTTGAAAAAACTACGCCCAAACTAGCGTTGGCAGAAGACATTTCATCTTTGGCAGAAATGATGCCTTTTCGTGTGCTGGAGAATCAAATGCGCCAACAATGAGCTGTTTTAAAAACTTAAAAATGGTTTGTATGTATGCGAGCAGACATCTCTGTCTGTTTCTTTTCTCATTTCATTTAGGATTGTGCAAAAAAAAGTCCATACGACGTCAGTGGGGATCGAACCAAGGCCGGCTGGAATGCAAAGCTATTTCACACGACCACGCTATCAATATAGCTGCCAGTGCTGTTTTCAAGAAGCGTGATAATATTACACCTCATCATGAAGTTGGAAAGTGTTTTCTAAGAGGATAAAGAAGAACATGAACGAGAATATATCTTTCTCTGTCTGGGCCGTGTATTTGGCAAACTATACGAAAAGCTTTCATATGCTTTCATTTAAATGTGTCTCCTGTTTCGCTCGCTCATATTGGCTCTAGCATATATACAGGCCGGACTCGATTATCCGGAGACTCGAATTTCCGGGATTCGATTATCCGGAATTTTAAACTCGATTATCCGGAGTATTTTTTTTTGATTTTCGGAAATTTTGAATAATTTGTATAATAATTCCATATTGAATAGCTAATATGGGTATCAAATGAAAGGGCTTGACTAGTAGAGTACAGTTATTTATGAAAAACGTAAATCCAAGATGGCGGCCACTACAAAATGGCGGATTGCATATTTTCTCAAAACCCCATCAATATGGGTATCAAATGAAAGGGCTTGACTAGTAGAATACAGTTATTTATGAAAAATGTAAAACCAAGATGGCGGCCACTACAAAATGGTGGATTACATATTTTCTCAGAACCCCATCAATATGGGTATCAAATGAAAGGGCTTGACTATTAGAACACAGTTATTTATGAAAAATGCAATTCCAACATGGTCGCCACCACAAGATGGCGCCATATATATTTTTTTCACAACCTCGTCAATATGGGTATCAAATAAATGTTCTCGACTGGTAGAACACAGTAGATCATGAAAAATCCAAATCCATGATGACCGCAGTTCCCAAAAAAACAATTAATTTTTAGTGGTTCCATTCAGCTTGTCCTGTTTGTATGTATGTTTGAGTGTTTGTAGGGCTGTCCCACATTAATAGAAAATTGACCCTGTTCCTGTTGACTGATTGATCTGAAATTTGGAACATACATTTGATTCTACTGTCATTATAAAACTGCGTATTCCATGATCTTGAAAAATTCAATTTGGCCGTCGTTAAAAAATGGCTGAATGATTTGACTTGGAGAACACGAAACATAATAAAGAACATAAACTCTAAAAGATCGCCGCCACAAAATGGTCGACTATGTATTTTTTGCAATCCCCTCAATATTGGTATCAAATGAAATGATCTTTGATTTACATTTTCCATAAATAACTGTGTTCCACTAGTTAAGCCCTTTCATTCAACACCCATATTGATGCGATTTTGAGAAAATATATACATAATCCGCCATTTTGTAGCGGCCGCCATCTTGGATTTACATTTTTCAAAAAAAAACTGTGTTCTGCTAGTCAAGCGCTTTCATTTGATACCCATATTGAAGCAGTTCTGAGAAAATATGTAATCCGCCAGTTTGTAGCGGCCGCCATCTTGGATTTTCAAGATCATGGAATACGCAGTTTTATAATGACACCAAAGATAAAGATGTGTTCCAAATTTCAGATCAATCGGTCAACAGGAAGGGGGTTAAATAACTATTAATGTGGTACAGTGCTACATACAAAGTTACAAAATTACAAAGTCACAAACATTCAAAAGGGTCAACCTAGAAAAAACCGTTTAACAAATAAGTACAAATAATAATTACATAACGTTTACCGAGAGAAAATTAGATTTTTTTATGACTCGATTATCCGGAGGATTCGATTAACCGGAGTGAAAAAAAATCAATACTCCGGATAATCGAGTCTGACCTGTATTATACGAATGATATACATGTATTGGAGAGTAGAACTTTTTCTGTTATTTTTCAGCTCATTTAATGTAATAAATCGGGATGCCATAACATGTGCTAAAAATTGACTTTGGGTGTAGTTTCGAGAAAAACGCGTTTGAAGTTCATTGTTATGGCCGGTTAGATACCGCATAACTCGGTAAATAATAGGATTTTCGATAAGTCCTTTCTATGGTATGTTCTTGAATGTCTAAACTACAGAAATTTGAAAAAAAATTGATTTTCTCCAAGTTTCCTGACTAGAATACTGTTTCAAGGACAAAATTTCCACCTTCAGTTTTTCACCGAAGAACGCAGCTCAAACCGCTGAAAAATATATTTTTCACATTCTGCGTTAAAAATGACCACTTTGCAAAACTGAAGTGAACACTCGGCCTTCTACAACATCACGGTCCTCCAGCTGATGAATATTCCGTTCCAGAGTCCTAGTTAGGTCGTCAAGGTTTTTCTCGATCTACAGCGCAGATAGATCAGTTAGAGATGGTTTTTCTCCGCCACCGCTATATATTAGGCTGTCAAAAAAGTCCTGCGGTATTTCCGCGAGGTGTCGTTGTAAGCGCGTAGTTCTAGTTGTATTCATTGTATCGAGTCATACTATAGCTTGTTGGAAAGGTATTTTATATAATATATATTGACAGTGTTTTGTTTGGTTAAGTCGTTAGTGAGTTATAGTGTCGCAAATATGGAGCAAAATAAAGAGAAAATCCGACATATTTTACAGTACTACTATGACAAAGGCAAAAATGCATCTCAAGCTGCCAATAAAATTTGTGCCGTTTATGGACCCGATACAGTTTCCATTTCCACCGCACAACGATGGTTTCAACGTTTTCCTTCTGGTGTAGAGGTCGTCGAAGATGCGCCACGCTCCGGAAGGCCTGTCGTAGAAAATTGCGACAAAATCGCTGAATTAGCCGAGAAAGACCGGCATAGTAGCAGCCGTAGCATCGGCCAAGAGCTGGGGATAAGTCATCAAACCGTTATTAACCATTTGGAGAAGCTTGGATTCACAAAGAAGCTCGATGTATGGATGCCACACACGTTGACGCAAAAAACATCTTTGACCGTATCGACGCATGTGAATCGCAACAAAATCGACCCGTTTCTGAAGCGGATGGTGACTGGCGATGAAAAGTGAGTCACTTACGACAACGTGAAGCGCAAACGGTCGTGGTCGAAGCCCGCTGAAGCGGCTCAGACGGTGGGCAAGCCCTCATTAACGGCCAGGAAGGTTCTGCTGTGTGTTTGGTGGGATTGTCAAGGAATAAATTATGAGCTGCTTCCCTATGGCCAAACGCTCAATTCGGACCTGTACTGCCAACAACTGGACAGCTTGAAGGTAGCACTCATGAAGAAGAGGCCATCTTTGATAAACAGAGACCGCATTGTCTTCCATCAGAACAACGCCAGGCCACATACTTCTTCGGTGACGCGCCAGAAGCTCCGGAAGCTCGGATGGGAGGTTTTTTTGCATCCGCCGTATAGTCCGGACCTTGCACCAAGTGACTACCACCTGTTTTCGTCCATGGCGAACGAGCTAGGTAGTCAGAAGTTAGCCACAAAAGACGCCTGTGAAAATTGGCTATCCGAGTTTTTTGCCAATAAGGAAGCGAGCTTCTATAACAGGGGTATTATGAAGTTGGCATCTCGTTGGGAACAAGTCATCGAACAAAACGGCGCATATTTGACTTAAAACAGATGATTGTAACTAATTTTATGAACAAATGAATATTCAAAAAAAATACCGCAGGACTTTTTTGACAGCCTAATATATGCAACCGCATATGCAACACGATAAAGCCGGCTCGAATCATGTTCCCTTAGTTTCCATTTTTATACGAGATAGAGCCGATTTCAGGGCTGAAATGTTTTAACTGAATCGCACCTAAACAGTATTTTTCAGGACAGCAATTTAGAATTTTGAATTGAATTGATTTTTATTTTGAATAATATGGTACACTGAAAGTATGATGTGGGAAAGATAAACCAACACCGTTTTTGGGTCGTTGATTTCAATCAAGGAAAAAAACTTGTTCTCTATTCTAATCGATTACAACTATATATTGAATATATATTACATGGTCAACAAGGAATTCTCTGTAGAAAACTCACACATGGGCTCTTCATGACGATTATGTGTTGTTTTTTTGAGAGTTTTATGCCAAAAACAACATGAATAAAATTCTATAATCGAATCCACCTGACCTGGTACCGTGCAACTTATTCCGCTGTTAATTTAAAAACCACGTCTTGAAAAAATAAAGGGAATATAACAAAAATCCCAGCCGAGAAAAAAATGTGAGTGATGTGATGTTCCAGAAAGCTATCGACCGGCGGCTCAAACGCTGGTATAAGCGCCAAAAGAAACACACTTGAAAGGGGAATTTGATTTTTGGAAATTAAACATGTACATTACATTTTTGAATGGATTCCGCTTACTTTTTTGACATAATAATATAGCACAGAACATTTTTGCATTGTAATTGGAAGTGATCTTCGCATATAGTTTCGTAATATAATTAAAAACGATAGATCATTCGAATAGAACCATTCACAATTTGTTCGAAAGCCTCGATCCAATTTTGAGTCAAAATCGAATCGAATTCAGCTAAAGATGAATGTTAAAAATTTTCCCCTGCCTAGATTTTAAACCGTTCCCTGCAATCGCTTCGGGGCGGAAGCAAAAACATAAAGAACCCTCCGAAAGAAAACGCTTCTACCCGAAAGGTCAATTGCCCGGGAGAAACTGGTCTTTATCTCGCTTTGATTGATATTCATTCTTCTTCTTGCGTCGAGCATCGATTCTTTGATGGTGCGGGGTCTATGCGTGGTGTTGTGCCTTATGTGCCTGGAATGTCGGTATGCAACAACAATAACAACAATAAGACAAGAAGGTTCGATACATCATATTTTGCTGAGTGGTTTCAAATAAGTGCGTATGGGCGAGTAGTTTTTCAACATACCTTTCTTACATCACTTCATGTGAACGCGTAAAATGTGTAAGTGGTTACACGTAACCTCAATCGACGGACGGACTGTCTGACTGTTCATCCAATGGCGGCGAAAATGGGGCTGGGAATTGACGTAAAGTGTTACACAAAATAAACCGTGTGTTCTCGTTATTCCACCAACACGCACACAACACCAGACCTCGTCGTTTTATTCTCTGATTCCTCTCTTATGCTTCAACGGCTTTGTTGGACTCGGCTCGACTAAGGCCACAACCAGTTTTCTGCCAAAGTAGGACACGTTTTACCTTTTTCCCCTCACTCCCTACCGATACCCGACCTGTACCCACCAGGTTTATTTGTTTACGTTCTTAATTTTTACACTTAAAGTGTAAATACAAAATCGAGAGCGTCAAGCCAAGTTCTGGATTTTGGTACTGTTATCTACTGTTTGTCTAGTTCGCAAGATTGGCTCTCAGGTTGGCTGAACCGGGCAATCGAACGATGTGCTTGGCGTCTGCGGCGGCAATAATGTGATTTCAAAATAATTTCAGCTGCAACCTTGATCCCAAACTCTCGTCGTCGCCGTCATCGTCACCGCATTACGTTTCCCTTGACATCTCAGCAAACCATTAACGCGCAGATAACCTTGCACGCCGCGTACACAAGTAACAACTTTTACAAAAGCTTGGCATTTTCCATTATAGCGCACCCTCTGCACGGGTCTGGAAAGAAACTTTTTACTCGTTCATCCTCTCCAATAGCCACCCACCCACCACCTCTTTTTGTGTTTACCCACATTCGATTCGCCATTGCCGCCGACGCGATGCCAGGCCATCAAGGACAAAGAAAATTCACCGAGCGCGGCTCGAGTTCCTCACCTCATCGTCATCATGATGTTGCAGGCAGGCAGGGAGAGCATAACGGCCGCACCGTGTTGAAGCTCTCCGCTGCTGTTGTGTTTGCGTGCTCTGAAATTCGATTGTTCCGCTTAAATGTGTCGTATGACCCAAATTGTGTATATTTTTATGTGTTTCGTTTCATGTGCTTCAACCTAAAATGCTTGTTTACTGCTGCTCGGTTCGTTTGATTACTTCACTGCTTCACTTTGCTTGGGGTTTCAAGCCTTAAGCGTTATGAACACGTTATCAAAGTCGAGGTCGAGATCAAAGATCCATTAGATAGCGGATTAGGAGTCAGTGTGTGTTCAGTGATCGTGTAGGGAAAGAATGTTTGAACCTGATGAAGTAGTATCTTCTATTCAGTATCGACTCTGATTCCCTTTTTTGAACACCAGAACCTGGATAAGTTCGCCCAGAGACCCCATAACTCTCATTAAGGCAGTATTCTAGTCTAGAAATTTGAAAAAGATCAAAAAAAATTTCCTTCATATTTCTGTAGTTAAGGCATTCAAAAATATACCTTAGAAAGGACTTATCAAAAATCCTGTTATTTACCGAGTTGGAGCCATTTCAGTGATGCGGTAACCTGGTACGGCCTGTTTGCGCTATTCGTCGATATTTTAAACCGTTTTTCATCGTGCAAGTTCATTGAATATTCGTATTTGTTATTTTACTGTGATTTCAACTTCGTTTGTGTTTAAATCGTGCTCTTGGAACATCAAACTTCGAACGACAATTCACTAAATTCGACAGTGAATTTTTGCTCATCTCGCCGAAGCAAGTAATAACACCAGCCACTGTCCCAACGTTCTTGTTTGTTGCGAATCGAAAGGCGACGATGGCAAAGAAGATGTGTCAACAATGCAAATTGGAAGTGAACGATATTGATCCCATACGCTGCGGTTTTTGCGAGGCCTATCTCCACATCAGCCAACATTGTTGTGGATTGAACAGTCGTGCCTTCCGTGACCCTCTCACCCAGGGAAAGATAATGTATATCTGCACTGAGTGTCGAATTGAATTGAATGGTTGGAGTTTTAAGCAGTACATGGAAGACACTTCGAAATCCCAGAGCGATTCTTCTGTTACCTCGAAGGATTTAACGAGCCAAGTTCGAATTTATATGGATACAATCTGCAGACATCTCTATCGCATGAATCTCTGAAAAATGATATTTTTTAAAAATCGAGAAACGTACGAAAAAACGTTTTAAACCGCATTTTGTTTTTCAAAGGCCACCATTTTGTCAAAAGAGATGTTTTTGAATTGTCCGAGGTTCATGCGATAGCGGCATCGTTACTGACTCAGAATCTATTCGATTTTTTTTGTTTTAGATAGCCAGAAGGGCTGAAATTAGAGATGGGCAAAACGGTTCATTTCAGTTCATTTCAGTGAGCGGCTCAGAGCCATGGGCTCATTTGAGTGGCTCGACGGCTCTTTTCGAGAACTGGAAAAAATAAGGTTTAAAACAATAATCAGTGCAGAGAAAAATAAAAATATTACTTTACTGAAGGTTTTCTCTGATATATTTCCATCACAATGATCTTCTTTATTTTTTTTATTTATAAACATTATCTTTTCATTATTATCTGATGAAAGTCTACTATATCTTTCACTGCAAACTCGTCTTGCTTTCGAAAAAACTCGCTCACATGGTAGTGAAGTCGCCGGAATACATAATGTTTTCAACAAAAAATATAGAGCCACGGAGAGATACATTTCCTTTCATTCCACCAAAACGAGGGGTCGCTTAGTCTCAGCAAATGTGGTTCCGCTAAATGTTTATCTACAATAAATGTTGCAGCAGCTTTCGGATCATGTGAGGATCGAAGATGGCCAACTAATGCATAAAACTCCTCCCATACAGATGACAGCGCTTCATCACCAACGAGTTGTGGTAGTTTCGTAGGTGTGTATTCTATGGATGTCATTTTTAGCATCCTAATCAACGACTGGTGTGCATAGTTGTACTTTCTGTTATCCCCAAAGCCTTGCTGCTTGAAGCGAGGATCTAGCAGTATTTGTTAGGCTACTAATTCGTCTGACGCATGATTTGTAGATCGCTTTACCAGCTCCGAAGTCAATTAATACAGAGCTTTTTTTATAATCATTAGAATTGATTTCACTTGATCCATATAATGTTGATTATGTCGAATTATCAGTCGGGAGAGTATAGCAGCTTTCGATAACGACACAGTTTTCTCCCCGTTTTATATCTCAAACGTTTTTAAAATATTTCGAATGGAATGTTTTCATGGTTAACTGTATTATATTAGTCAAATCATATCTTTCGATACCCATATGCGGGTTGGATTTATCATATATAACTGTGATTTACTAGTCAAGTCCGTTCATCTGATACCCATATGATGTGGTTTTCAGGAGAAATGTAGTCTGTCATTTCGTAACAGTCGCCATTTTGAATTTACATTTTTCATGAATAACTGTGTTCTACTAGTCAAGTCCTTTTATTGTGATACCCATATTGATGAGGTTTTGGCAAAATATGTAGTCTGTCATTTTATAACGGCCGCCATCTTGAATTTCCATTTTACACAAATAACTGAGTCCTACTAGTCAAATACTTTCATTAGATATCCATATTGAGAATGTTTTGAAAAAAAAAATACATATTCCGCCATTTTGGATTTACATTTTTTATAAATAACTTAAATAACTGTGATCTACTAGGCAAGCTTTTTCATTTGATACCCATATTGATGGGGTTTTGATGAAATTAGTTGTCTGTCATTTTGTAACGGCCACCATCTTGGATTTCCTTTTTACATAAATAACTGTGTTCTACTAGTCAAGTCCTTCTATCTAACCCATATTGAGAGGGTTTCGAAAAAAAATACATATTTCGCCAATTTGGGGTGGCGGCCATTTTGGATTTAAATTTTTCATAAATAACTGTGATCTACCAGGCAAGCCCTTTCATTTGATACCCATATTGATGGGGTTTTGACGAAATTAGTAGTCTGTCATTTTATGACGGCCGCCATCTTGGATTTCCATTTTACACAAATAACTGTGTCCTACTAGTCAAGTCCTTTCATTAGATACCCATATTTATGGGGTTTCGAGAAAATATGTAATCCGCCAAAATTTACAAACATACAAACAGTTAAATGAAACCGCTTCAAAGCGGCATGGGAAACATACGCACTGCTGCAAGCCACGGTTCGTCAGAACCCTACAATTCACGGTTCTTTATCAATAAGCCGACTCTTAAAAGAAACACGGTTCTTGTTTGAACCGCAGTTTTTTTTTAACCGTGGTTCTCAAATGAACGGCTCTTAAATGAACCGCGGTTCTAAAAAAGCCACGGCTCATAAAAGAACCGTGGTTCATTCAAGAGCCGTACGTGTAAGAGCCGTCCATTTGAGAGCCGCTGCTTATTTTTAAAGAACCGTGGATCGTACGCTCTTTCTGACGTACCGGCTCAAATGAGCGGTTCGTGTGCACTCGCCCATCTCTAGCTGAAATAGTGTACGCCATGGCAAAACTTTTTTTTTTTTTTGAACCCTCTCACTTCAACAACTCCTAACTATTCTATGAATTATGAATTATTTTTTCTCCATTCATTTTTCGTTTTATTGCTGAAAGATAGATGAACAAATAATGATATAATGGATAGAAACAATATTCTTTGTTTTATTTTTACGGAGCTCGGGGTAAAACGTCTGAAATTCGTATCTCTACACTAGAATACCCACTTAATAGGGTTGTACCACTTCTAAAAGTGTGCCGAAACGGTGTCGCTACAAAAGGTTAAATCAAACGAACCTGCAATCGGTCAGCCCCGTATCTTAATTTGCTCACAGTTGATTATAGTAATACAGGGTCTAGGGCAGTGGTGGCCACATATAGGCAAGGTACGGGCCAAATTATATTTTTCATAATAGCCGCGGGTCGCAACGATTTTTTCCCGCTTTTGTTCACAATGTATTGTGATATATAAATACGTAAAATACTGCTATTCTAATTCACGCAGTTCCTAATTTAAATTAGAAAGTATTCAATTCTATGCCTAAAAATTCATAACTCGAGAACAAAATGAGATAAAAACCTTAAACTTTCATTGAAAACATAAAACATAGCCAAAAGTGAATAATCCGGTGAATTGAGGCCTTGGCTTCCTCATTGGAAAATAACGAATCATTTGTGAAGATGAAATCTGGTAAGTTTCTAGCAAGTCACGTCTTTGAACTGTTTTAGGAGTTGTTAGCATCGTTCCAATTATACCTGCTTCAAACAAGGCGTCAATAAATGACTCACACACCACTGTACGTATCAATTAGTATATCCAATTTATTTCGACTGTTAAACGCTATTGTTTGCGAACAGGATTGCGTCGACCGCGTTCATGAACAACATAAGTAACCTTGTGCAGCTGTACCGACCACGTACGTCCCTCTCTGGGTCTATCTCCCACATCAACTGTTTCTTTGTACTGTAGTAGTGTACGGAACACGAATCGTTCATTGATATAAAACTTGTTAGTGTCAGAAAATGGGCAAAATGAAAATTTCCCATTTCCAACGGTCAGTCTCAGCCGGTTTTTCCTCAATTTACATGTATTCTGCAATTTCATTACGAAGATCACAAGCTTATTGTAAAATATGGAATTTCGCTAAGTGTGCTTCAAGAAAAGCTTAGAACTCATGATGATTCAATGCGTGAGAATTGATTGACGATTTGCACGATATCCTCGAATCCTACATTTTTAGCGCAGAGATTCTCCTGATGTATGATACTGCATGAATTGCTCTGAAATTTCTGATTGTTTTTGAAGATGAGCGATAGCCCTTCCTTCATACAAACGAAGGCATTATGCATATTAAAAAAGTACATTTCGGACAATCGTCCTTCGTCGTTCATAAAAGGGAACATGCTAGTGCTGACTGCCATTTTGCTTCAACTTTCAAAACGCACGCCACAGCGCGCAGAAAGAAGCGATTCTTTTCATCTGTATCATAATGACTTTCGAGTTTCAACGAAATTTTCATTCTAAATAATACATTATCATTCGATATAATAACTTTTCAATTCATTTGACGATTTGACAACATTGCTTCAGCGTGAAGAATGAAAGAAATGAACGTGAAGCGAAACGAGAGTGTATGAAAATGAAGTGATATTCTCTTTATTGAGCGCGAAAAGAGAGTAGCATTATTTTCTGCTTGAATGAGTTTGCATGAAATTGAAAGGCGATAGTCCCATTGAGTGACGATGTGTCAATTGAAGAGAAATTGTAAGGGCCTGGTCGGGAGTGAGAAAGGAAAAAGCAAATGTCAATACACACTGGAAACCGAACTGAAACACCGGAATAAACTCGACTGCCCTCCAATGGCGAGAGCGCGGCACAAATCGAATGAATTCTCTCCCAAACTTTCTCTTTCTCTCTATCCACGCTTACGTGCATTCCGTTCTTTCTCATAGAACACTTGAAAACTTTGCCAGCAAGTACTGCCGTTGCTTGCACGAACCTTTGCGAGTATGTTCTGCTCAAAAATGTAAAAAATTCTTTGAGTGCTATCGAGAACAATTGAGGAGCTCAAAATGAAACGGGTGTAAGTGACATCATCGACTTTTTTTTTTTTTTTTTTTTTATCTGTATTATAGTGATTTTCAACTCATTTGGCTGGTTCGTCACTTTTTACTTCCATTTTTGGAAGAATGTCGGGAGTGAGAATTGAACTCGTGACCTTTAGCGTGAGAGGCATGGATGTTACCACTACGCCAGATCGCCTCCCCCGCACATCATCGACTTCTCTACATCGACAATCTCTCTTTTTTGGTCATAACTTAGCTGCAAACACATTCTCAGCTGTATTTGACAATGTGGAAGATAGATCAGAACCACATCTATCGGATTCTATAGCAGACTCAAATTGGAACGTTTTTGCCTTTGAGTTATTGGGCCCGATCACGAACGTCACTTCACGGTGAAAACGAAATGATTTGTATGCAAGGTTATATACGGTTCATCTCGTTTTCAACGTGAAGTGACGTTCGTGATCAGGCCCATTAACTAAAGAAAAAGTTGATGAAGATAAACACCTCTTTCCTTCTGAGCTCCTCAAATGTCAGAAAGTGGAATGACGGAGAAGAAAACAGAAAATGATTAGCTTGGATACACACGGTTGACAAAAATTACTAACAAAGTCATTTTTATTCAACTGTGTGGACGAATGTACATTGCGTTTCATAACTATAGAAACACTAATTTTGTTCTGAGTTTCCAGAGATATGTAAGAAGTCGGTTGAATCAAAGTATATAGTGTTTTTTTTATCCCATTTATTTATTTTAGGCTCATTAACATTTTAGCTGTAACAGAGCCGAATTTTAATCGTGTACATGTCACATGGTTATCATATCTATAATTATAGCACATTACATTACACAGTTGCCATTCGCCTGTGTTCCTTCTATACCATTGCATATCGTACATTTACACAGTAGCCATTTAGGGGTAAGAGTATTATTTCTGTTCTTCCATTATCCAGTTAGACCACCGGACAACGGAGACAGTTGATTAATCATTGTTGAGTTATTTATAGAACAGCAGCCCGATGTGTCTTGCAGAGCAGAGCAATTGTATGGATGAATCGATCTAATTTCGACCGTGGATCGATCTCCATCGCTGATGATTGTTGCGTGAACGTAGCTATTCTGTAACAACACAAAGATGGTCAATGAGGGCCCTGAGTTTTGAAGTATATAGTGTTGGATATAATAACTATCTAAATTTATAAGACAGGCCATTTGAACTTTATTGTTGTGTCCAGGCGCGAAACACTCAAAAAAGTAAGATTCCAGTCTTTCATAATTATAGAATCAGATGAAAAACTATCACTCTTTTACAAAATTAATGTTAATTTCACATGAATTACAATAACTTTCTAATTCGTAGTTCATCTTAAGTTCTCAATCGGTCCAAATAACTCATTCGGGATGATTTCGCAGAACGCAGAGGATACTGCTCATTTAAGCTCTTCAAATCACTCATACTGCTTGTAAGTTGCATCTACTATTCGTGCGATCACTCCTCATAAGATCTTGATCGGATGGTTTCTAGTGTCAAGATGTATAATTTACAAGAACGTGTATTTTTAGTGAAATCGTATTACTCAAGCAACCGAAGTCTTAATGAAACTTTGTCCTCTTATGGTAATAATTTCAACATTTCTCGACGTCGATTACTTCCTCTGGGGGTTCGTGAAGGATAGTTGCTATGTTAATAAGCTACAAAATTAGGAGGGACTTGAAGAAGAAATAACTCGGATTTTCAACAGCATCGAAGTCGTAATGTTAGAGTTGAGTATGAAAAATTTTGTTCGCCGTTTAAAACGCGTTATCGATAAAAGGGGTGGTTACATCGAAAATGTCCTAAAATAAGCTTTATTTTCGTTTTTTTAAAATTAAAATCGGTTCACTTTTGTAGAAGTTATTAAAATTTGTTGCGTGAGCGTTTAATCTGAAAGACCCTGTACATTGGTTTACGGATCCGCAGCTTTGGAGATGGGATTGTTATGGTTTGGGGAGAATTTTTCAAAAAGGCCTGGTTTAAATAGCTTATGATCAACACGAATGAACAGTCATAAGTGCAACGAAGTGCTTCAGAAACATTTACTGCAGTTTTTGCATCAAAAACAATGTAATTTGGCACCACTTTATTAAATCCGGAAGGTTTTGACATGGTTTAATGAATAGGGGCTTCAGATTCTGGACGGGTCAGCTTGTTTACCAGGTTTACCTTTCAAGAACTTATGAGGAGTGATCGCACGAATAGTAGATGCAACTTACAAGCAATATGAGTGATTTGGAGAGCTTAAATGAACAGTATCCTCTGCGTAGAACGAGATACACACTACAACATGACGCAGCTTGGTCGAAACCACCCCGAATGGGTTATTTGTACTGATTGAGAACTAAAGATGACCTACGAATTAAAAACTTATTGTAATTCATGTGAAACTGACGTTAATTTCATAAAGGTGTGAGAGTTTTCCATCTGGTTCTATAGTTATGAAACACTGGAATTTTAATTTTTTGAATGTTTCGCGCCTGAGCACAAAAATTGAGTTCAAATGACCATTCTTATAAATGAAGATAGTTATTGTATTCTACGCTATCTACTTCAACTTCAACTATCTACAAATGTGTAAGAAACACATCTCTGGAAACTCAGAATAATGTAGTGGTTCTATAGTTATGAAAAGCAGTGTAATAGCAAACTAGCAGACAGCTATGCACCGAAATGCACAGAACAAATGTCAAAATGAATGCATGCTTCCAATTTTCGTCGATTTTAACCACTTAGGGATGAGGTAATGTAGATGTAGAGCAATACCATAATATAACCATACCATAACATAATCTCAAGATAAATTCCGATTCCGAATTGAACTCGTGACCTTTAGCGTGAGAGATACAGATGTAAACCACTATGCCCTTTAGCCTCCAACCCTTTTTCATTAATCGTTAATGGTTAATTCTCGGGGGTCTCCGTAGCCACATTGGTTGCGCGTTCGCTTAGTAAGCGATCGATCGTGAGTTCAAAACTCAGGGCCCTCATTGACCATCTTTGTGTTGTTACAGAATAGCTATGTCGACGCAACAATCATCAGCGATGGAGATCGATCCACGGTCGAAATAAGATCGTTTCATCCATACAACTGCTCTGCTCTGCCAGATACATCGGGCTACTGTTCTATAAATAACTCAACAATGATCAACCAACTGTCTCCGCTGTCCGGTGGTCCAACAGGATAATGGAAGAACAGAAAGCATACTCTTACGCCTAAATGGCTACTGTGTGAATGTACCATATGTAATGGTATAGAAGGAATACTGGCGAATGGCAACTGTGTTATGTGCTAATTATAGTTATGATAACCATGTGACATGTACACGATTAAAAATTCGGCTCTATTACAGCTAAAATGCTAATGAGCCTTAAATAAATAAATGGGATAAAAAAAAATGGTTAATTCTCGGTTGTTTCCTAACAAATCCTGACACTCTGGGCAGCATTGAACTAAATAATAATACCGTTTGAAATCAACGAGAATATAAATGAACTAATTAAATCACGCGATGAAGAAATCAATCTCTAACTCTATTTTTCGAAATATTATGACTGTATGAACATTGACAAAATGATGCCGGATCTGACCATTTTGTTCATCCCTTAGTAACCCCCTTAATCAAGCTTCTGGTAGCTAAAAATAGACAAACAATTATTTTTTAACACATCACTCGAGAAGTCTTCGGAATAATCAATAAAACAACATTTTTCACGAAAATTCGCCTTTTTTTTTATTAACACGCAAGAGTGACATGTTTATGCCTGAACATTCGATGCTCAAAAGCCTTTAGGATACGATACCTAAATTATATCATGAATGACTTGCCTTTGACCTCAAAATAGGCTTCCGTTCCGGCAATCAACTTTTCATTGTGAAAATGCTCCCTAAAGTACCAAAATCCACTTGCGATACAATCTAGTGAAGCCCTTCCACGAAACTGGAGAACCCGAGGGCGGCTCAATCGTTTTGTCGCAAATTATTTGGAATTTGCGTTTTCTACGAAAAGCTTTGAGGCTTCTTCGGCAGAAATTAATGGGAATTGTTAGAAAGGAGTTCGCAGAGCACACCCTTGAACCTTTCACTTTTGAGAATCATGACACAAATGTTCAAAAATTCGAATTAATGCGCGGCGAGAAGTTCCAACCGGAAGAAGATGAACTCCAATCAATATTGACAAACTAAACACCGAAGTACACCACCCAGGTTCGACAGAACTTGCACAGATGCCTGGCAGCTTAATAGGCACACATTTTAATTGATAAGCTATCGGGCACATGTATTTACCAGAGTGGCATTGATAGCAGCAGCAGTTTGGAAAACAAACCACATTTATTAGTCACCGCGGTATCAATGCATCGGTCGCATAGCTGGGACGCGTGGCGCCGTTTCCCCGCGGTTATTTCACTCCAGCCGATCGAACCAATTACTCAACATTTCTTTAATTGAAATAATTGCTTAATTTGCATATTGAACTTGAAAACGAGAAACACAAATCGCACATACCGCACAACTCGGTATGTGAGGAGGGGGAGATTGCGTCAGGGCGGTGGGGACTCCCGCCGTTGGTGTTTACGATTGTGAATAAAACACACACACATCTGTTGGGGCTTGTTGGCAGTAAACTGGCCGCGGGAGCAGTCAGTGGGGAGCAAAACGTGGGAACAGTGCGAAGAACACATAGTACATATATGTAAAGCTTTGAATAATGTATGCCATTCAGCGCCGCCGCCATTGTGAGTATTCTCGGTTTGGGTTTCTTTATTTGAGCGATTCACGATTTTCTTCTGCAGTGTTGTGTTGTCCCATCCAAAACGAAACATAATTTAGTGCTACACCCTTTTTTCTTCTCAATAATTCATAGACTTCCAGCTGGTTTAGTGTTGTGCTGTTTACGTTAGTCAGCTCGTGGAGCAGTTCGAACCTTCGGTCTCCCGATTAACGTCGTATCCATCGTCCCGCGGCGAACAGAGGAAGCGGAATCTAGGTCAGAGCTCTTGCCATCGAAATACCTAAACAAACCGCACACCGCTCGCCACCGGCATGCGGCGGCCGGTTGTTTTTGCGTGCATGTGGGAATATTCAAACTAATTCAATTCGCGAAACGGCTACGACAGCGTTCATTCATTCGCCTGTCCCTGTGTTCCACCGTCCGCCAATTGACTACGGGTAGAGCAGGTTCATACCGTTTTCCGCATTCCCTGCGATCCGTCCCTAAGGGACACCTTAGGGACGATGAACGTCGCGTGCTGATCTGTTCCACAGTCAACGGCCAAGAATGCGATTCTGCGACACCGTGTGAATAAACCTTACCGACACGGTAAGGCTGCTACGCCATTTTGACGGAGCTGTCAAACTTGACGGCATGAGACCATGGCATGGCTGCCTGGCAACGGCGAAAAAAAAAGTTCCCAATCGATCCGCTATACAACAATCGGAGCAATTACCGCTCGTTGAGGCAATCGGAAAAAAAGAAGGCAGACGTGAACTACCAGCAGTTCGAGTGGCGTTACACAACCCGTCTGCCGAGAGACCCACACCATTGTAAGAGTTGTGAGTCCGTCACGCACACGCAACTGACTTAACTGCGCACAGTGGTCGGAAAGCTCTCAAATCGGGGGGGAATCAATAGCTCCTATGAGATACTTTCTAGAAGCATGGTATCTTCAGCAAAGTTGATCTTGGGATTCCTGGCCATCTTGGGGAAACAATGACTTAGTTCACAATATCACATCTAGTGCGCGCAGTGGTAAAATGAAACTCATATCGGTTAAAAATTAATAACTCTCCAGAAATGCTTTCTAGAAACATTGTGTCTTATCCATCCTATGATCCCTGACCATAACGGGATGACAATAGTTTAATTCAAAAAGTTAGCGCCGGGGCGCACAGTGGTAATAGAATAATCCAAGATGCTGAACTATAGGTGTTTCGTTCTTGACACTTTCAGGACATGACGTGAGACGAGTAGCGAGACGTAACTTTCAGAATTATTTACTTTTTGTTTGGGTGTGTGGTTATGATTTCAATGTCAACTCGCTAAGGAAAATAATTGAAGGATAAAATAAACAAATATACATTCGTGGAATATAGTGCACAACCTCCTTTTGCTCTAGCCAATTACTTGTAACGGCCTATTCCGGATCTCCTTCCCGGTATATGCACAGCATTCTCCTCCTCCCTGAGCGAAATCAGTGGAGCCACAATCAGCGTTATTTTTTGTCACCATCGCCGTAAGCTGAAGGTACTCTTTTCCCCGCCGATGGGAGCCAAACAGAAGTACATTTTGCTTGGAAAGAAAGGCGAAAAGATGTACTAAAACATTCTTCTGCACTGTTATGATTCGACAATAAAGCGCGAGCAGCTATTTTGCCAACGAATGCATTTGTCACCAAAAGATACGACTTGTTTTGTAAACAAATTTGTTTTTTCACGAGCAATGGCCGAACAGCAATTTTGACATTGCGGTCCACCTATAGTACAACGCCTTGGAATAATCAAATCGAGGTAAAAATCCTCAGGAAAATTTTGTATATTTTCCTACGATGGACTATCGTTTCTTACCATTGTGGAAGGTATTTTGTTCGAAAGAGAATGCTTCTAAGCTTATATGCTTATATTAGTTACCTCTATTATCATATGTTATACTGTCAGGCCCCGGTGACTGAGGCGGCCCGAGCGAAAACTCGGTGTCAGTCATCGATGATTGACGTGGCAGTCAATGTGTTAAATATTTTTTTAAAATTTGTATTTCTTTCTTCTTTTTCTTCTGAATGTTTTCATGAAGTACTGTATTCTATTAGTCAAATATTTTCAATGTTATTGATATCCATATTGATGGAGCTTCGAAAAAAAAATATCGCCATGGCGGCCATTTTTTATTTGCATTTTTTATAAATATCTACCCTGGTAGCATGGAAAAACTCTAGCCTAATACCTTTGAAAAAGAAAAACAACCTAGATTATTTGGACAACTTACGATCCGTAAGTATTGTATATGCGATATCGAAAAGCTTCGACAGAATTCTCGAATCTCAAGTGTGCACTTATTTGCATGAGCATAATTTGTTAACATCTTTCCAGTCTGGTTATCGTGCGGATCATAGTACCAAAACGGCGATGCTAAAAATGCATAATGATTTATTTTTTCTATCCAAAATATATATTTTTATTAAGGCTCATATGGCGTCAACCTGACGGGGCCGGGAGTTCAATATTTCGACAATGTTTGCCTTATAACTATGTTAGTAATATGTAACCGATTACTCGCGGTTGGCTCGAGGTTAGTATTACAAGTGTTTTCGTAATTGTGATGTTGCTGTCTCCAATGCTCTGTACCTGTGCCCGACACGGGATACTTCCTTTTGGGATGCAGCTGACCATTAATCAGCAACGCTCCCTAGTCTGTACCCCATATCTAGCGTGGTGCGTCTTCTCGACTCGAGGAATCCAGGATAGAATGGTCACTAGCCGGCGCAAACATCAGCTCGTGTAGAGTTGTCATGAGCGGTACAACCTTTGGCACAACGAAGGAAACATCATTAAACGTTGACATCGGCGTTTCTGAGGAACAGGTATAGATGAAGCAGAAGATCAGGATCACGGCTACCTAAGATATCCCGGACGGGGATATCCGATTGTCTGCCTTTTGCTCTCAGTGCTCTAGAGAGCTGAGAGCGAGCAGCATGGAACCGGATACACGACCAGACAACATACTCGATGTCGTGGTAGCCATCGCCACAATCACAAAGATTGTTTGCTGCGAGCCCAATGCGATAGAGATGCGCGTTTAGGTTGTAGTGATTGGACATAAGCCGAGATATCACGCGAATGAAATCACGACCTACATTCAATCCCTTAAACCAAGCTTTCGTCGAAACCTTAGGAATAATCGTGTGTAACCAGCGACCGAACTCATCTTCACTCCACATGCGCTGCCAACTAACGAGTGTGTCCTGACGAGGAATGTGAAAAAATTCATTATAGGCAATTTGCCTTTCAAAAAGTGTGCCTTCTGAAGCGCCCACCTTAGCTAGCGAGTCCGCTTTCTCATTCCCCGGAATCGAGCAATGAGAGGGAACCCATGCTAAGGTAATCTTGAATAATTTTTCGACCAAAACACTCAATAGATGTCTTATTCTTGTTAGGAAATAAGATGAGCGTTTATCAACTTTCATTGAACGAATTGCCTCTATTGAGCTGAGACTGTCTGAAAAAATAAAATAATGGTCGATGGGCAGTGTTTCAATGATCCCTAGTGCGTAGTATATCGCACCCAGTTCAGCGACATACACGGAACAAGGATCTTTCAGTTTGAAAGAGGCACTGGAATTTTCATTGAAGATGCCGAAGCCAGTGGACCCGTTTATGAATGAACCGTCAGTAAAGAACATTTTATCAGATCTAACTTTCCCATATTCTGCCGAAAATATCGGCGGAATAGAATCGGAGCGTAGATGATCTGGGATTCCATGGATTTTTTGTCGCATGGACAGATCAAAATTGACAGAGGAATTGCAAAAGTATGGGAAGCAAACTTGGTTGGAGATGCCCGGTGAAGGGTGCACTTCATGGGTAAGGAAATCATGGTACAAAGACATAAAACTTGATTGAGGAGTCAGTTGGAGTAGATTTTCGAAGTTATCAATAACCAATGGATTCATGATCTTGCAACGGATGAGAAATCTGTAGGATAATTCTGTGAATCGAAGAGTAAGCGGGGGTACTCCTGCCAAGACTTCGAGACTCATCGTATGTGTTGAATGCAAACACCCCATTGCTATACGCAAGCAACGATATTGTATTCCTCCAGGTTCCAGGTTGAGAATATGAATCCTGGCAGCTGATCGGAAGCAAAAACTGCCATATTCTAACACTGATAATATCGTTGTTTTGTACAACTGAATGAGGTCTCCCGGATGGGCGCCCCACCATGTTCCGGTTATTGTTTGGAGAAAATTGATTCTTTGCTGGCATTTCTGTTTCAAATACGCAATGTGTATTCCCCAGTCTTTTTTTTTAATGTAGAGAAATTCCTTACATAATGATGTTGCTGCTGCTATCGACGGTGGCGGTCATGATTTTTTTTAGATTTCTCTAAAGCATTCGATACGATTTCTCATAATCAGCAATAAGCTTAAATCACTTTTCAATGTCAATACTGCTGCTGCTGTTATTCTTATTGAATCCTACTTATGTGATCGTGAGCAAGCAGTCTGGTGAAATGAAATTCTCTCAAATTTACTACCAGTCATATCGGGTGTGCCTCAGGGGTCGGTTCTATCGGTGATCTACCGTCAATATTGAAGTTTTGTTCAGTACATATCTTAGCAGATGATGTTCAACTATATATATATATATATATATATATATATATATATATATATATATATATATATATATATATATATATATATATATATATATATATATATATATATATATATATATATATATATATATATATATATATATATGTATATATATATATATATATATATATATATATATATATACACCGATTTCTCATACCTGTTCTTGTATCATATAATAAAAAGTGGAACGAACAAAATTATTACAATGTTTCGCACTACTAAAATCCATCCAATAACCTAAACCTTCGAATCACAATAAAAACTCATACTTTAAAGTCTGCCAGCACTTTCATGTACAGCGGCACGTAGAGATATTTTTGTGAACAGCGGCACGTATTAATACATTTGTAAACAACAAATATTGAAAAGAAAATTTCTCAGAGTCTCTGGTTCGACAACAAAAAAGGCTCGAAAATACGAGAGCATCAGACGTTCCTAGCAGGTGAGAAACTTATCCGAAGCTGTTAAGGAAAATTTCTATTGTATCTTCGGAAACTCATGTTTTCCAAAACATAAAAGCAGTTTCTTACAGTTCAATATACTGGTTTTCGAAATAATTGACCAAATGTTTTATAAAAATGTGTTTTTTCATGTTTTTACTGAAATTGAAACAAGCCGAAAAGTAGACCATTTTTATCGATGCGGGTATAATGGACATGTAGTCAATAATATATGAAGCGTAGAAGTTTATCGCTCGCGAGAGGAATAATTTCGCTCTCTCTCAGTGTTTGTGCATCCAGTAACTGAAATAGAACAAAAGAGAAAGCAATATAAAAAAGAGTTCAATATTATTCCCTTCACTTTTCATCATGCATTGGATGTGATTATGGATGTGACTGTGCATTTCAACCCCACCGGTGCAATTATTTCAATAATTTAAATTTATCACTTACGAAAAAAAATACTTTTCCGTACATACCTAATATCGCTTCCCTGTCAACTCACAAACCGCAAAAATTACATCCATACGCGGAATCATGTTTGATTTTCGGTTTTTGTTTCCCTATTTCACTTTTGTCATAGGATAGTTTAAATATTCCAGAATAGCATGTAGAAGGGGTTCCCATCAACAGAAATTTGAAATTCATAATGCAACTATACAAATCTACTATACTGTCCATCATACCCCCACTGTCCGTCTTACCCGTGGCTCCCCTATATACAGCGAATCTAGATTTAATAAAAAATATGCTTCAAAGTCGTTTGACATTTCGACGCGTTGTTGTGGTGCGTTTTGGACACCATATAGAGCATCTTACCCCTTTTTTAGAAATGCATACAATATAATCTTGTAGAATTTTCATCATTATTATTTGTTTTCCCTATTCGTAATTTTTTTAGTACACATAATTACAAAGAAAACAGGCGGGGCTACGTTTTTGATGTGAAAAAACAAAGAATAATGCCGTAAAATCCATTTTTGAGCCTTATTTGCTTAAGGTGGGCATTTTACCCCCTGTTACCCTACAGCGTTTTTCATTTACAAAGTGAGCTTTTGGGTCACTCTTTCTACAACTTTATGAACTTTGATCTTGTCTCTAATCAAAATAATCACTCCAAAGTTCCCTACGTATTTATATGAAAAATTGACGCCTTTCAGAAGTAACAGACTCAATAAATATTTTTTACCGACGCCAACCACATGTTTGACGCTGTCACATGTTGTGTATCAGTATATGGATGCCCTGAGGGTAAGTTAAGCCCTTTCATTTGATACCCACATTAACAGGGTTTTGAAAATGATATATATGGCGCAATTTTGTGGTAGCGGCCGTTTTGGATTTGCATTTTCCATAGATAACCGTGTTCTAGTAGTCAAGCCCTTTCATTTGATGCCCATATTGATGAGGATTTGAAAAAAATATAGCGCCATTTTGTGGTGGCGGCCAGTTTTGATTTGCATTTTTCAAAAATAACTATGTTCTACTAATCAATTCCTTTCATTCGATACCCATATTGATGGGGTTTTGAAAAGATATGTAATCCGCCATTTTGTAGCGGCCACCATCTTGGATTTTTAAGATCATGGAATATGCAGTTTTATAAAGATAAAGGTGTGTTCCAAATTTCAGATCAATCGGTCAACGGGAAGGTGGATAACGCTACAAATATGTTACAAATAGAGCAAGCTAAATAAAACCGTTTGAAACAAGTTAGCCATTTCCAGTGTCTGTTTCGGAAATGCATAAAATCATTTTCACATATCTTTTCATGTACTATGTAATAAAAACCAGAACGAACGAAATTATCTCAATGTTTCTGACTACTAAAATTCGTCCATTGTTAAGAATAATGCAAACGTTAGAATAAAAATAAAATCTCATAAATAAAGGGTGTGTCACATCAAATTGCATCACGGAAAAAACGCTGTAGAAATTTAATTTTTAGGAATTATATCTTCAGCTTTCGCTTATAATCAGATAAGAGTGTATAGATCACGTTGGCCATGCTTCACTGTCAATTTTTCGTAAATTTGGAAAAATGTCGTCGAACGAAAAAGAGCGTCGTGAATTAATCCTGTGCACTCATTTCGAGAATCCGGAGTTGTCACATCGGGACATCGGTAAGATGCTGGGAATCGTCCAATCCACGGTCAGCAGAGTACTAAAACGATACTTCGAGAACCTAACAATCGACCGGAAGGTGAAGAACGGCAAAAATGGATGCTTCGTCAGTGAAAAAGATCACAAGCGCGTAGTTAAGCAGTTTAGACGTGATCCGAGAAGTTCGGTCCGGGATGTCGCCAATTAGCTGAATTTGTCAAGTTCATACGTCCAGCGGACCAAGCAGCGGAAGGGCCTGCGTACATACAAGGTTCAGAAGGCTCCTAACCGCGACGAAAGGCAAAACATGGTGGGGAAGACGCAAGCCCGGAAGCTGTACACCGAAATGCTGACGAAGCCGCATTGCCTGGTAATGGACGACGAAACCTACGTCAAAGCGGACTTTCGTCAGCTGCCGGGCCTGTTGTTCTTCTCCGCAGAGGACAAATTCAGCGTTCCGGAGGAGATTCGCAAGCAGAAACTATCCAAGTTTGCCAAAAAGTACATGGTGTGGCAAGCGATCTGCTCTTGCGGAAAGCGAAGCGCCCCCTTCGTGATGACCGGCACGGTAAACGGGCAGGTTTACCTTAAGAAGTGCCTACAGAAGCGCTTACTACCACTATTGAAGCAGCACGAGGGCCCGACCTTCTTCTGGCCGGATCTCGCTTCGTGCCACTATTCAAAGGACGTGTTGGAGTGGTACGAAGCCAACGGGGTTACCTTCGTGCCAAAGGAAATGAACCCGCCCAACGCGCCAGAGCTTCGCCCAATAGAGAACTATTGGGCGATTATGAAGCAGGCCCTCCGGAAGAACCCAAAAGTTGTCAAATCGGAGGTGGACTTCAAGAGAAAATGGATTTCTGTTCAAAAAAAACTACAACCTGACGTTGTACAGAACCTTATGGACGGGGTGAAGAGGAAGGTGCGAGCATACGGGCTTGGGCTCGAAGTATGAATAAAAAGAAAATGCCAAAAGTTGTTTAATAGTTTTTATTTTACTGTCTGAAATTTTCAAAAGGATCGGTCTACTGAGCGAATTTCTACAGCGTTTTTTCCGTGATGCAATTTGATGTGACACACCCTTTATAACGGCGAAAGTCTGACAGCCCATTTTTTGAACAGCGGCACATATTACTACGATTGTAAACAAAAATACACGTCTTTCACACGGTTATTTTATGCGGATTTCGGCATTTACACGGGTTTTTTACGCTAATTTCGGAATGGACGTGGTTTCTACGGGGATTTCGAAATTCAGGCGGCACGTAAATAGTGACTCTGGTGCAAACAAATTTAATGTGCTAATTGATGTGACCTCTCACAAAATAAGTTTGTATTGTATCACTGATTAGTAACTGAGGAATAAAAGGTGAAACAGATCATGATTATGCCATACAAAAAAAAATCAGTTAATCAATTGTTAGAATAAGGGTTGGATTTTAAACTAATAATTCACTGTTTGTTAGATTTTTCACGGAATTTAAAATTTACGTGGATTTTGGAATCTAAGCGAATTTCAGAGTTTACGCGGTTTTCTTTTGCACGATTTTCTTCATACGCGGCACGTATTCCCCGCGTAAAAAGTGACTCCAGTGTATAGAATTAAAAATTTCTCGATGTTTTCGGTTCGACAACAAAAATGACTTGAAAATTCGAGACCATCTGACGACTTTAATTGGCAGTAACATATCGAAAGCGGAAGGTATAAGCAGGGAATCAAGAATTATTCAAAATAAACGCTTCAATATCGTTTGAAACTTTGACCGAAAAATAAATAATTCGTTGATTTCTCAGAAAATATCAACACTAGCACTTTGCGATTCTCTCTAGTTTCCTTATTCGGCGTTCGTCATTGTTTAGCGTATCGCAAGTTTTGGTACGAAGGGGACATATGTCACTTTTTTACTATAATCGGTCTGTGAGTCCGAAGCGAGTACAGGAGTAACTTTTTGGACAAGTGAGTTTTGACGTAGGACATGTCCAATATGTTCCCGAAATACATCATCACGTCTTTCGGGAACATATTGAGGGTACAAATTGACGAAAATCGCAAACGATCGCATCGTGAAAATTGTCCGATTTAAAACGGTTTTTGCTCAGTCATTTCTTGATGGATTGATGAGATTTTTGCGTCAATCGATTTCAGTACACCATATCCTAACGGAAATATCCAGTTCTTCATTTGGTCGAAAATAACGACATAAGCGGCGGCTCATGTACTTACAATTATTGCTCAGTTATTTCCTGGTGGATTTACGAGATTTGTGCATCAATCGATCCGAGCACTCGATAACAATTCTTCACAATGTAAAAGATGATATGTTATACGAAACTAACTTTCAAACTATCGAAAAAACTCCAAATGGAAATACCTCGTTTTGATTGGTCGAAATTGAAGATACAAGCTTCCTCTAGTACTCACAATTTTGCTTTTGTGACTTTTATTTTAAATGCAATGGAAAATGGCAAACACGTAGAAGCTCTTCACACTGACTTCAGTAAAGCATTTGACCGCATCGACATTCCATTACTACTCTTCAAATTGCAGAAAATTGGAATGGAACAAGGACTCTTAAACTGGCTCAATTCTTATCTAACAAATCGTCAACAAATTGTTCATTTTCAAAATTCTCTCTCAAATCCAGTAAAAGTCGCGTCGGGAGTCCCACAAGGCTCTCATCTTGGTCCTCTTCTTTTCATTATGTACGTTAATGTCATCTCCTTCGTTCTCAAGCGTATGAATGTACTTATGTATGCAGACGACATGAAGCTTTTCGCGGAAATCAGTAATGAAAACGACATCGAAGCATTCCAAAACGAAATACATGTATTCCATACTTGGTGTAATAAAAATCTACTAAAACTGAATGTAAAAAAATGCGACTCCATTACATTTAGAATAAAAAACATGTACCAAATATTGTAATACGTCTTGGAAATCAAAATGTAGAGAAATGTGAAATAGTTAGAGATCTAGGCGCCGTCCTGGACTGTAAACTCACATTCATAGAACACTACAACTCTGTAATCAAAGAGGCAAATAGTGTTTTAAGCCTTGTCAAACGCTTCTCACATAACTCCCAGGACCTATACACAATCAAGCTTTTGCATATCACATATGTAAGGCCCATTCTGGAATATTGTAACCCGTATATGGTCGTACATGAATAACGTATTGAGTCAGTCCAGACACAGTTTCTCTTATTTGCACTCCGTAAGTTGAACTCATTTCCACTTCCTTCATATGAAGCACGCTGCATGCTCATAAACATCCAATCACCTAAAGGAACGCCGTAAATTTGCAATGCTTTCTTTTGTTAATGATCTAATTTCGCCATACAATTTCTGTGTACCTGGGTGTCAACTAAGAAAACGCAATTTGTTTATAACCAAAACATCCAGAACAAATTATGCAAACAACGCTCCTATCAATCGCATGATGCGTATATACAATCAGCACTGCGAATTATTTGACACAACAATGAATAAAAAACAGCTAAAAAGAAACATGTATCGTAGGAATAATATCTAACTTAAGAAAACATTGTAACATTAATATAAAAGTATGTAGTCTACATTTGTTTGACGAAAATGAATAAATAAATTATTGCTCAGCCATTTTCTGTTAGATTTACGAATGTTTTGCATCAATCATTTTGGGCATTCCATTTCAATATTTTATAAAACTACAGAAACCAAGGTGCTCGGCATTGCAAATACATGAAAGTAATGGGAGCTTTTGTTCCCACCGAAATGTGTTCCCTAACAGAGATTTCAAAACCAGGGTGCCTGGAAGAAATCGGCATTGAAGTAGAGGCTGTTTTTGATTCCACCGAAATGTGTTCCCAAACACAGGTTTCAAAACCAAGGAGCCTGGGGAACGCGGCATTGCAAGCATATGCAAGTCGGGGGCATTTTTATATTGCAAGTAATGCGTCATGCACAAATTACGTAACGCTAAAAATGAGGTTTTTGGACCCCCTCCCCCACCTATGTAACAAAAAGTAACGCAAGACGAACCTCCCTCCCTCTTATGTTACGTAACGCTAATCTGTACACAAATTCAAAGTCGTTTGAATTTTTTTAGCTTTTTTAAGTAATGAGAATATCAACATAAAAAATCAGATATCTGCACAAGTCGGAATCAAATGTTTAGACGGAAGTTCTTTATATGGAAGTAGTGACTTCGGAAGAACTTTCGTCAAGTTCATAGAATTTGGAACGAACTGAGACGGAAAATTAATGCTCACATCTGTCGGGATTGGTGCTTTCAAACCATCTGGCGTTTAGCTCAGAAGAACATGGACTGGTATAAATTGATGTTGATTTTCACAAAAGTAACTACACCTTCGTTCAACGGAGCAGCCCCTGTCGTTACATTCCATTACTTGCAAAAGGTCTTTACGTGACGAGCAAACCACCGCTCCGTCGATGTGGGAGTTTGCGAACTTAATATATTCTGCTTTGACGGGATATCCATCGATCGTTAGGTTATTCCACAAATCAGCTAAAGATCCCCCTGCATACTAAAAATGTTTTGTTCCCAATTCCGGGTCTCTTGTTTTGATTTTTTCATCCAAGTGAGATCCCTTATGATCGCGAAGAAGTATTTAACCTATCGGGAAAGAGGTACAATCCAACTTTCAACTCAGTTGAATGCACTGTGTGCTGGAGAATTGGTAGCAACTAATATTGCATCAAGATTCAATTGATTAAAATGATAGATCGAAAATATCTATGACCTTTTTGCAGCAAGGGTTCTCGTCTGGTCCTCCATCCACATCAATGATGGCTACTGGCTTCATTATTCTTTGGCACCGAATAACCTCGAATTCAGGCAGCTCGCACACACTTTGAAAATCGAACCCATGAGAAAATGCGTTCGAAGAACAGTGCCTTCCTGAACAAACTGCAACGTATGTTGGAACACTGCATAGAACTACTTCAGCATGATCGAGGTGTCCAGCTTTATTTTGCATAACAGACGGAATAAGCCTATGTTTTCCAGCCATGACAAAATCATGATTCGGTAGATTAACGCGATATTCGAGATACATTGAGGCAGTATTCTTGTCTAGAAATTTGAAAAAAATCATTTTTTTTTTCTTCACATTTCTGATGTTTAGGGAATCAAGAATATATCTTAGAAATAACGTTTTCGAAAATCCCATTATTTATCGAATTATAGTCATTTTAGTGATGCGGTTTCAAACCTGGTACGGTCATAACAATTAACTTCAAACGCGTTTTTCTCGAGACTAGTTTTTTCAAACTGGCGCACACGATATTTCAAGTTCAACTGAACGGATTTATGTCGTATTTATACGAACACAATCTGTACGCGCCTCTCTATGGCATAAACCAATAAGAAAAAAAAATTTAAATTTTACTATTTTAAAAAAATCGGGAAACAGGAGAAAAAAATGTTAACAACGGCATTTTTTCTTCAAACGGTCGCCATTTTGTCAAACAACATGTTTTTGACTTGTCCGAGATTCATGCGATAGCGGCATCTTTACTGAATCAGAATCTGTTTGATTTTTGTGTCATATAACCAGAAGGGCTAGAAGCATATGCACCATGGCACCATTTTTTGTTTAACCCCCTTACTTCAAAAAGCTTTTAACTATTCTAATTATGATTTTTTTTTCGTTCAATTTTTGTTTTATTGTTAAAGGATAGATACACAAATAATGATGTAATAAATAGTAAAAATGTTCTTTGTTTTATTTTTTCGGAGCTCGAAAGGACGTCCGAAATTCGTGCCTTTACACCAGAATACCCCCTTAAGCGGTGCCTACTTACTGCCCACTACAGCATGTGCTTTATCATCTTGACTTAGGAAACACATCTCTCTCGGTCTCAGAATCGAAGTTAGGGGTCCGCGAGTTTATCCAGGAATAAAAATGGAATGTTGTTACGTACCCCTCCCTCCTATGTCACATTAAGTAACGAAACCTCAACCCCCCTCCCCCCTACTTCAGTTACGTAATTTGTGCACGAAGCCTCAGGTGAGTGCTACGATTAATTCTAGCAAATAAAACTTAAATTTGGAACTTTGATGTTGATTGTTTCATGAAATTTCATATCAATGACCGATCATGCATTGTGAAATATTTATCATAAGGGTAAGTGTAAAATTGTATATGATAGCGGCTGACTTGAAATATGAAACGATTTATTTCAATTTTTATCAATAAAAAATGATGTGTTTTTTCCCGCTTGAAAACGAATCATCGGAATTAAGCTGTCTGTTTTGTTGTGTTCATTTTCACCCAAGGAAAGTTCATGCGACGAGAAAAATTGGAAAAGTCAAGGAATAATCTAAAAAGTGATATGCATATGCTCTACATATCGTATTAGGTGCTGTTAGTCTGATTGAAATTCGCATTGAGTCATGTAGCATCGTGTTCCGTTGGGTTTGAAGCGAAAATGGAAATGGGTTGAACAAACACAAAGGAAGTAAAATTATGGAAGAAAATTACCTTTTCCATTTCAAATATGTTTTCTCTATAATAAAGTAATATGATAATTGTGTTCGATAGTGATAATTATCTTATATTACATTGGTGAGTTTTTCCTTTATTTCCGTTATAATAACACAGGAGCCATATCGTCCAGAGGGTGGCTTTCATGATATCTCATTCCACTTCAACATCTTCTATCTTGATATGCACCAACTAACGACAAATCACCATCCTTCTGTCATCATCATTCGGTTGTAAACACTGGTGGAGTGAACAAACAATACCCAACAACCAAACAAAACGGCCCTTTTCAGGGCCATCAAATCATTATCAAAGAGTTTAGCGATGTAATTCTTCGAACATATGCAATAGATAGTCTAACGGAATTCTACGTCAACTTTGCGGTCGTGTTACGGACACACCCCTTCTGTGACTTTAATCGTATTGCGTATCATAAAACTTGGAAAAACGTTGCTAATAATGCAACTTTTTGTTGAAAATTCAAGTCAACTTTTTGAATAACGAATTCAGTATGAAAATATTCATAGTTTTAACTTCACGATGTATATTAGGCTGTCAAAAAAGTCCTGCGGTATTTTTTTTGAATTTTCATTTGTTCATAAAATTAGTTACAATACTCTGTTATGTCAAATATGCGCCGTTTTGTTCGATGACTTGTTCCCAACGAGATGCCAACTTCATAATACCCCTGTAATAGAAGCTCGCTTCCTTATTGGCAAAAAACTCGGATAGCCAATTTTCACAGGCCTCTTTTGTGGCTAACTTCTGACTACCTAGCTCGTTCGCCATGGACAAAAACAGGTGGTAGTCACTTGGTGCAAGGTCCGGACTATACGGCGGATGCAAAAGAACCTCCCATCCGAGCTCCCGGAGCTTCTGGCGCGTCACCAAAGAAGTGTGTGGCCTGGCGTTGTCCTGATGGAAGACAATGCGGCCTCTGTTTATCAAAGATTGCCTCTTCTTCATGAGTGCTACCTTCAAGCGGTCCAGTTGCTGGCAGTACAGGTCCGAATTGAGCGTTTGGCCATAGGGAAGCAGCTCATAATAGATTATTCCTTGACAATCCCACCAAACACACAGCAAAACCTTCCTGGCCGTTAATGAGGGCTTGGCCACCGTCTGAGCCGCTTCAGCGCGCTTCGACCACGACCCTTTGCGCTTCACGTTGTCGTAAGTGACCCACTTTTCATCGCCAGTCACCATTCGCTTCAGAAACGGGTCGATTTTGTTGCGATTCAGCAGCGATTCACATGCGTCGATACGGTCAAAGATGTTTTTTTTGCGTCAACGTCAACATCGAGCTTCTTAGTGAATCCAAGCTTCTTCAAATGGTTAATAACGGTTTGATGACTTATCCCCAGCTCTTGGCCGATGCTACGGCTGCTACTATGCCGGTCTTTCTCGGCTAATTCAGCGATATTGTCGCAATTTTCGACGACAGGCCTTCCGGAGCGTGGCGCATCTTCGACGACCTCTACACCAGAACGAAAACGTTGAAACCATCGTTGTGCGGTGGAAATAGAAACTGTATCGGGTCCATAAACTGCACAAATTTTATTGGCAGCTTGAGATGCATTTTTGCCTTTGTCATAGTAGTACTGTAAAATATGTCGGATTTTCTCTTTATTTTGCTCCATATTTGCGACACTATAACTCACGAACGACTTAACCAAACAAAACACTGTCAAGGTCTATATTATAGCGCGCAAAAATACCTGTCCAACAAGCTATAGTATGACTCGATACAATGAATACAACTAGAACTACGCGCTTACAACGTCACCTCGCGGAAATACCGCAGGACTTTTTTGACAGCCTAATATTTATCATCATAAAGTACTATAAAAATCAGCTTCTAGTGATAGCTGGATAGTATCACTACATTTTAAAAAGAACATTTTTCCGATTTCTCTCAGTTTCCTACCACTGTGCTGTGTATAGCGCTCGAAGACAGGCGAACAGTGAGCGGGTAGTTGCGTGAGACACGAAGGGTCAGAAGTGACAATTGAAAACGTCAGTTTTATCTTGTTGATTTGTCTCCCAAACTCTCAGATAACGTCAGAGAGCAAAAAGGGGACCCGATAAATCCAACTTATCAATGAACGATAAAAACGCAACTTCCTGGACGACGGCGAATGCAACTGTCTTTCCCTTCCCGTAAACCGGTTGATCACCACCGGTGACAAACGAAACCAGTTTAGATCCTGTTTTCTAGAATAACATTCTCTGTTAGTTCAGTGCCTCGAGAAGAAATATGCACAGCCCAGAATCACGTTCTCTAGAGAGTAAATGTGCGGCGGTGATGAAACTGCAACGAGAGATAGCGTGGAAACGAATAACGCCATTGATTTCTCCTCCTGTTCTCCCCCGCCGCGCTCCAACGACGCAAACCAATCCCCAATAAGTCATTTTCAAGTTGGACTTGACCAAAAAGGCGAAAGCAAAAGCGTTTTCAACTGCAGCAGAGAGAAGCTAAAAACAAAAGAAAGAACGAGAAATAAAAAAAAAACGCCAGCAGAGATCGGAAGTTGCGAGACGATCGAAGCGAACGCACCACGACGACATGGCTTGCCAAACAAGTTTTCACTCCTCCTCTGCGCCTCGTCGCGCGTTGACCGCGTCTTCGTCGCAAACGCGAACGACAACAGCGCAAGCACTTCGCGTGCGATTAGTAGTCATGGACCCCTCAGCAGTGCGGCGCGGTTCCCGGAATAAATCGCCACAGAAAACGACTGCAACAGAAACCACCGCTTATAAAATGTGTAGTAGGCTATAAATATTGTGGCGCGGTATTGTATTTCAAAACAAGAATTAACCGGGCAAACGTATCGCCCCAGGCAAACGTAACGCCCCGGGCAGACGTATACCGTCCGACGCTCGCTAGAGCTCGGTCGGACATTGCTAAAGGATCGTATCCTATGTTTCAAACTAACCGGGCAATCAGTGGATCCCAGGTTTGCGTGCGAGACACCGCCGCTTCCGACGGCGGGTCGGCGGTGGACTCGGATTGCGTCATCTTGGCGGCATGGGCCGCCTCGATTCCTTATCCTCGCCAAATGGGGACTTCGTCCCCATTACATTGTCCTCAGAATAAATTTCGAAAAACGAGAACAAGAGAATAAATTTATAATAGAAATGTGAGGCACATGATGTTTTTCCCGCGCCAAATATTTCTAGCCTACTACACTTTTTCTAAGCGGTTGTTTCTGTTGCAGTTGTTTACTGTGGCGATTTATTCCGGTCACCGTGCGGCGCATATCGATCCACCACGATCCACTTCACACCCCTGCTTCCCCTCGACAAGCACCGGTTGGATTCCGGTTTTTTCAAGCCAAAGCGCGAACCATTTAAAAATTAAAATGGACTACAGTGTGCGCACACACACACATACACAAGTTCACATCCTTTGCGCCTCGGTCACCAAACTTTCGCGGGTAGTGATTCAGCCATCTCCTCGACGAGTTGTTATGGAATGGTACTTTAAGCGAAAGGCTGCTGTTTTTGCTGTTTGGTCTATTGGACCGCCGGATGGTCAGCGAGGGGACCGATCGGCACCGGGTAAAACGTGTTCTCTTGTGTCTACAGACGCCTACAGCCTATTAGTAGCTGACCTATTTGCGAAGAATTTAGGCAGTTTAGAGGTACGAAAACGGAAAGACGTCGCCTGGGCAGCATGAGCACGACATTTTTCAGAGTCAGTCTACAGGTGACTTAAAGTAACCAAAATGAGATTTTCAAATAGTTTTCACAAGAAATCATGAACCAATTTTAATGACATTCTTTGGATTTTTCTATATCTACAGGAACGGTCTATGAACAGCATTTTTAGCAGGTGGTCATTGGTAAAATCCGCATACCAGTCATTTTCTCACATTTTTGTAAGAATTGAAGTAGAGGTTTTAGTCGCTCTTCGTTTCACACGTCAAAATCTCAATTATCTTTTTTTTGACTACTCAAAACAATTCGATATTCCAGGGATATGTTTCTTTTTAAGCTTCGATAAGCATGCGATGCGATTCTCCAGCGGTTTTCTTTAAATTATGTACTTTCCAGGAAAAAAATCGACTTCAAAACTATGCTGTAGAGTAAGACTTGCTTTGTTTCTTTATTTTGCTAGATGTCGAAACAATGCCATGTTGGCAATAATGCATTATGATGAGAATTAGATTGACAGTTGCAGCCATTAGTTGGCAAACTATGGTTTCTTATTTATCGAACACGAACCAAAACACGTACAAGCAAAGCAATTGTCAAAATTTACTGAAGATTCAAACTTGTCGGCATAAATGAGAGACATGAGTACCAAAACAACGCCACAAGAATAAAGGGAAATCGAATATACGTAATCAATATCATTGTGAGAACAGTCATTGTTAATCATCGTGCATCATTAAAAAAATAAAAGAAAAAATGGGTGGGTTATATCTATGATATAACCGCAAGGTTTACGTGGGAATACCTTAGCTTAACAATCATTTGTTTGTATTGATTGAATTGTTGATTGAGAGAAACAATTCCCGAATTCAATTGAAATCAATATATTTGGTTTGTGAGTAAAGAGATTGAATAAATGCCATGTTTTATGCATTGTGATAGATTATGTTCTTCATTACAAGTAAAGGGCCTGGCCGGATAAGGGAGTAAAAAGTGCCCCCAAACCAAATCACTAGCTGTATGGCAAATATTGTAAAGGATATTAAATAAGAAATTTTGGCGGTTTATTTGAACCCCTATGTGGTTTGACGTAGGATCTATAGTGAAAAACGTACTTTTTCGTTTATTTCACGCCATCCTCAAAAGATCCAAGATAAAAATTTGAAAAAAATACTGAATGTGCATCTTACTACGGAGTATCAAGAAAAATTATCAAAAAAATATTTCATCAAAAATTTTAGTACCAAAAAAAAAATTGAAATTTTGACATTTTTTTTTTAGATTTAGAGATTCAGTACTACTCTAATTCATATTTTAATGTGTTTCTACGGCTTTTCTAGATATGTGTGATTTTTTCAGATTTTTTTCAGTGTTGCGCGGTATCAAAAAATATTTTTTTTATATTTCCAAAGAGTGGTTAGGTGAGGGAGTAAAAAGTGCCCCCAAACCAAATCACTAGCGGTATGGCAAATATTGTAAAGGATATTAAATAAGAAATTTTGGTGTTTTATTTGAACCCCTATGTGGTTTGACGTAGGATCTATAGTGAAAAACGTACCTTTTCGTTTATTTCACGCCATCCTCAATAGATCCGAGATAAAAATTTGAAAAAAAATACTGAATGTACATCTTACCACGGTGTATCAAGAAAAATTATCAAAAAAAAAAATTCATCAAAAATTTTAGTACTAAAAAAAATATTTAAATTCTGAAAAAAAAAAATTTGGGATTTAGAGATTCAGTACTACTCTAATTCATATTTAAATGTGCTCTTACGGCTTTTCTAGATTGATAAATATCTTCAAACTGTTTTTTTTTCAAATATCTAATAATAAAAAAAATAAAAGAAAATACACAGTACAAAAAAAAATTATAGATTTTCTGGCATTTCGAAATTTTGAAAAAAAATATAACTTTGAGACCCACTCCTGCTCAAATTTTTATTTAAATACGTTCGTATGTGTCTTTTTTCTACATGTGGTGAAATTTTTCCTGAATTTTTAAGAGCATTGTGTGACACAAAAATAATTTTCTTCATCGTCTGCATTATTATTTTGATTATCTTGAAATCAATTATTTTATTGTATTCGTGATTTTCAATTGAAAGAATAAAATGAAAAAAAAAAACAAATCGGATTTGTGGTCTCAAAGATATTTTTTTTTTCAAAATTTCGAAATGCCAGAAAATCTTTAACATTTTTTTGTACTGTGTATTATTTTTTTTTATTATTTTATTTTTATTATTAGATATTTAAAAAAAACAGCTTCTTCAAAAAAAACAGATCTTACGTCAAACCACATAAGGGTTCAAATAAACCGCCAAAATTTCTTATTTAATATCCTTTACAATATTTGCCATACAGCTAGTGATTAGGTTTGGGGGCACTTTTTACTTCCTTACCCGGCCAGGCCCTTTAATGGCAGTCCTTTTACGTTTGATTTATATTTGAACAAAATATGTAAACGGAAGAATTATCAAACGATTATTTTATTTTACATTTCCCTCTGAAGTTTGCATCTCTCAAGTGTACGTAATTCTCTAACCGCGAATTTGCTTGATTTGATGAACTTCACTGCCGTTCTACGCATAGTTGTCCCATGTTCCAAAATCAACAACTGAGAAAAACGCATTCAAAATTTTTTTTCTAGCATATTTGTTTACCAGAAGCTTTAAGCTTTTCGGTTTAGCAATACAATAGGTTTTTTATAAGCAGAAACTATTGTTTAATGAAATGTGACAAGATCCCCTCATTTGAATCAATCAATCTTGGTTACGGGCTTAAAAATTCATGGTAGGACAGTTATGCCTAGAATATCAATATGGGACAATTGAACTTGATGTTGTTTTTTGAAATACCGGGAACAAACAATAAGTTTTTTTTTGTGTTTTTCCGAAAGATTATGCATAAAAACATCGTTTTAGGATGAGGGGAGTGATCTGCAACCCTTTTGTAGAATGTAAATCTCATTGTTATTAGGAATTCGCTAACTAGGTGCACACGTGTTCTGTTAATTTTTTTTTGTTTGAGAATTAGTTCGTTCTATCATACCAGAAATGAGTGCATTAGCCTTGCTGGAAGCGTGGCATAAAATTCTTGTACTTGAACCGATTTATTTGATATGGATCTACAAAAAAATATAATGTTGTTTTTTTTAAATGCTGGGAACAAACTATAACTTTTCTTGTGTTTTTCCGGAAGATTAGGCATAAGAACATCGTTTTATGAAGAGAAGTGAAAATTGTCAAAAAGTAACATGGTACAACTCTGCGTGGCACATTCAGTCACTCAGTTTCGATTTTGACATGTATGTCGAACGCATATTGTTTCATCAATAGGCGTTATCGCAGCAAATGGTTATCAACATTTTGCCTAATCATTAAATGGTATGCGTAGAAATTCAGTGAGCAGATATGAAGATATGAAGGCATATCTTTCAATACAATCTTGAATAACCGAGCCAAAGCGTTGTGTTCGTACCCGCTTTTGTAAACTGTGTTAGGAAAACACTTTTCGGAGTGCAAAAAAACATACGGGTGCAGAAGTACCCTCGCCTTGCATGAATCAACAATATTCTAGTCTGCACAAAAACAAGCGAGTACAAAAGTACTTGCGGTTTGCATTTATTTGCAAACTTCATTTTCCCAGACACCTTGGTTTTAAAGTCTGTGTTGGGAAAACACATTTCAGTCGGAAAAAAATGCCCCCGATTTGCATGTATTTGCAATGCCGATTTCCCCAGACACCTTGGTTATGAAGTCTGTGTTGAGGAAACACATTTCAGTCGGAACAAAAATACCCCCAACCTTCATGTATTTGCAATGTCAATTTCTCCAACACTGCTTGGTTTTGAAGTCTGTGTTAGGGAACACATTTTGGTGAGAACAAAAGTCCCCATACCTCCATGTATTTGCAATGCCGATTTCCCCAAGGCTGCTTGATTATGATAGCTGTGTTGGGGAAACCGTAAATCGGGCCACTCAAAACGAGGCAGTTAGGGCGTTTAGATAACACTTACGTTTACAGTTATTCAATTGTTTATCTAATGAAAAATAACATTTCATTAATTGCGATAGATGCGTAGAAATATTCCCTATCAATTGATGCATCTTTCCGATCCAGTGAGAAATGTTCGAGTTATAAGCATTCGGAATCTTCCATTTTTTCCTGCATCTTCTGTGTTTAGGTTTTCATTTTACCCCCATATTCTCCGGTTAGACGTAGTCCTACGTCAAAAGAAGCAACACAATGAATACTGCTCTTGCTGCGGCAAATCGTCAGCATCTGTTCTGTGACCGCAAGAATTGCCAAGCCATTGAGTCGGTTTTCGTTCATTTTAGAACGCAGATAATTTTTAACCAATTTAAACTGGCTGAAACTACGTTCGCACGATGCGCGGTACTTTAGTGAAAACCAGACTAGCCGGCACTTCCATTCCAGTACAAAAATGGCTCAGCCAGGCCACGGTGTGAGGGAAGGAAAATAGGCCCTTCATTAACACAAACATTATCTAGAATTAGGGTTCAAGATTTTCGAAGACGAAACATGAAAATCGTCTCTTCTCTCAGTCGCTTCGCTTCAATACGACTACTTCGGCATTCGCCGTCGAAAGGACTAGTTCATCAGTCATCCTCGCTTTTAATGCTCATTTCTGTCAATTCAATTCTACCAAATGATTATTCTAATTGACTTGACGAATGAATATAAATCTGCACCTTGATTCAGCCTGACTTCAATCAACCACTACTACTCCACCCTGACATGTACCTCGTTGCACACGTACACAATTTCATTTTACGTCAATATAAAGTAGAAATACCATCTGGTCGGAGTTAAGAATCAGGACATTTGTCACAGCTACGATTATGACCAAACCATTATCATTCTTTTGAGATACAAACAAATAAAAACACGTAGTATGTGATTTGCACTTCAAGAGACCAAAATACTCAAATCTATTTATTTACGAGTTTCTCGGACGATCCATGCGATGATGGCTTCTGAGAACAGGAAATTTTTGGGCGGTTTTCGTGTAATCAAACATCATGCGCACAGTACAGATTGCTTGTGCCAATTGACCAATCAGAACGTGGGATTTTTGTGTAAATAATGCTTGACATCTTTCAATTGTTCGATGGTTAATTTCATGAAATGGATAATTTTCACCATTGCATTAAATTATTAGGGAATGCCTAAATCGATCGATGCAAATAGCTCGAAAAGTAATCAGCAAATGGACAATTTTTGAACTTCACAAGTCCTAATTATGTCAAACGATGATGATCCTATGGGGACCTGGACCGCACAAGATTGGTTACCCACTCCTAGATAAACTCGCCCCGGAAGGCAAGGCAAATTTGTTGGAAATCTACAACTGGGTATGGGTGAATTCTTTTTGAGATGATCTCATAGTCTTATTGTTCCGATTACGAATCCAGACAAAACCGGATGCTCTCTGGAAGACTACCGCACTATATCGTTGACCTGCTTTGTCTCCAAGATCATAGGAAGGAAGCCTTTCTCAGTCATACGGGTAACTGTGTATCATCCAGAATTTACTGTAGTACATTTCTTCAACTTCACCTCCGTAGTGTTCTCGTCCCTGCGCTCAATCCTTATTACTTGAGATAGACGCTTCACGTTCACATCCTTGCATAGCGACTTTGCAATGAGTTCCTTGAAAACTGGGCTCCTCACAGCCGGGTTCTTATTCAGCTCAAAGAGCCTTTTGTCCTTCTGGATGCGCCTAGTTCTTGTCATGTTTTTCTCTAGCACCTTTCGATCCGGATCGGATTATACCTTTTGCAAAGGAACTGCACATCCCCACAAACAATCATTAGCCGTTATTAAACTAGTCAGCCGAGTAATGGTCGAACAATAGCATGAGTTATGCTGAGCTAAATGTTGTATAAAATATTATTTAGACTAAATTGAAGATTTTGTTCAACGGTTGGGAAACAGAGAATCGTGTTGAAAACGTTTCTTCAACTGCAAAGCAGCGTTTGTACAACACATGACGGACTACTGGAATGAACATTTGATGCACGCGTTTTTCAAGCTCATCTTCGATTACTTGGCACTACATTCTCAAGTAGCTCAACGGAGCAAACGGTTCAATGGATGGGTATCAAAAGCTGGTCATGTGAATCCATCTATTAGCTGTGAAAAAACTGTCATAAAAAATCTTCTATCATTTTTGTTTCTTCCGCTTTTCTTTCTGATTTACGACGTTGTTGTTTTTAATTTTTTTCAGTTCTTCATTTTCTCCTGACGATCCCTTCACATCAGGCGGTCGTCATCATTCTGCCGCCTCTGAATGTCTTTTCGGTAGCCTCAGCTCTTTTTATTCACGTTCTGCTCTTGTTCGTGATTTTGGTGCTCGTTATCAGTTGATTGATCCTAGTGTGAACATTGTTCGAATATTCGAATTACAGAGTTCATTCATCGTATTTTTTACGTCAATCATATATGAATTCGCTGAATTTCTTCCTCAAGACAAGCTACTCTTGGTGTTCGTTGCGGTCTGCCGGTTAGGCACTGTTGATCTTCCTAGCTTTTCGTTCCTTAAAAACATTTTTGTTTCTTCATTCGGTCATTCTGAAAATATGGTGTATTAGTAATTATTTCTGTGTTTTCCCCTTCCCCTCCGGACCGCTATCACCATTTGTTGTGCCTAGTCGCCTATCGTGATCCCATGGTTATTCGCACAAGTTGGGAAGCCATGGTAGGGTTCAAACGATCCTTCACGGAGACAATGTTCTGAATCAGATCAGCGTAAGTCAGGAGTTAGACATCTGAAACTAGTACCGCTACGAACTTGGAGGCACCAGAGAGCCTGTCAAAGTTTCACTCGGACGGGGACAACCGTCACTCACTAATTCACAAGATGTCACACTCGTTATTCAGTGAGCCGGAGTCTCCACGTAGTATCTCCATGTCTAGCGTTTCTATTCTATCATACATTTTATCTGTGCTTTCCAAAAAGAGCCCTCAAAACCGTGTACCTGTACGAGGTGGTGAAGAGGCAAACATTATGTGTGCACATTTGTAAACATCTGTGAATAGAAACCAGAGAATGCAGAGTTTCTCGTGTTCATGTTGGAACATTATTTTCACTATTTTAATTTCTTTGTTTTATGAAATCCATCTACACCAATATATTTTTCGAAATGCAAATGCAAAATTATCACAATTCAGTTTACGATTGTATGAAAAAAAAAGTATGAAAAAAGGAATAACTTCAAATAAGTAGGACAAACTTCGAGAAAGTTTTTTCCTATTTCTTGGATGTGAGTATTTTCAGTAAAAAAAACAGTGTATATTTTTTCACTGCTGCTTTTCTACTGTTGTTTTTTCGATAACAATCCGCTGTAATCAACAGTCTTAGATTTTACATTTATTTAAAATATCTATGTGAAAACACAAACGTCCTTTTGGAAAATAAGTCTTGACTGGTAACGGTCAGTCGACCCGTGATAAAAAAACGTTACCTCCTACACTGAAGCCATGTTAATGTTTTTTTTTGTAGAGGACCAGGCACGATTCCTGATTTATCTGGCAGAGTTTTTTTCTTCAAGTGTAGTCTGTGTCTGATGTGTTCAGCTCTCGCTGCGAAAGGAGTTCTATTCTTGCCAAGACAGTATTTCCTCCCAGTAAACGGCACATCGTTCCGCGAAGGAAGCTTGTTGCCACAGAAACGACATTTGCGCGCTCGTTTTTCTTCTTGTCATCCTCATTGCGAAAACACGGTTCGGTTCGTCGTGAAAACCCGGAGACTGGGAGGCGCGTGTATCGCCGTTTAAAATGGATCCATGTATCTAACACCTGCACATATATTGTAGTATACATATTACGCAACTACCGTCAGTCAGCAGGGGAGAACGGCAACCTCACTCTTCGCCATGATGCGATGATGGTTGGACGCGGAACAGCATCCGAACAATCCAGGAAACAGGAATAAATTCTCCAAATGTGACACTAAAATAAATTTGTTTTTTTGGGCAAATCAACGTCACAATGGGAAAATAAGAAGCAGGGGGGGGGGGTGCAAGTAACAAAATAAGTTTATCCACCAACTATGAGCATGCACACGGGGAGAGGTCACACACGCCTTGGAGGACAAAGAGTATTCATTGGTGGGGGAATTGTGCCGCGTCAGCACATGCAACGCCTGCGGTGGTTTGAATTTATTCATCACCAACTTTTATTTATCTCAGTGCCGCCGCATGGCGCGGCTTAACGGCCAGTTTTTCAAGGCCAAATTTTACATCGTTCATTAACAGCTGACGACAAAGACGACAAACAGTTGTGTGTGTTTGTGCGTGTGTGCTGGTTGACGTGCAGCGCGTCAAATTGTGAATGACGATGATGGCAGCATCTGGGCGCGCCGCCCTCCCGCAGAGTAAATCTGCTTTGTTTTGGGTGATCTGTGGTTGATATTGGAAGAAATTTGCTACTTGAATACATTGTAGTAGAGTAATTTCTGCATCAAATAACAGTACAAAGCAGACATCTCCCGACAGTCACTTAGCACTTTTCGAATCGTAGTCTTGTTCGAATACATACATTGCGTTTCTGAGTTTCCAGAGATATGTAAGAAGTTGGTTGAATTGAAGTATATAGTGTAGGATATAATAACTATCTTCATTTATAAGATTCGCCCTTTGAACTTTATTGTTGTGTCCAGGCACAAAACATTCAAATAACTAAAATTCCAGTGTTTCATAACTATAGAACCAGATGGAAAATTTCTTACTCCCTCACAAAATTAACATCAATTTCACCTGAATTACAATAAGTTTCTAATGCGTAGGGCATCTTCAGTTCTCAATCAGTTCAAATAACCCATTCGGGGTGGTTTCGACCAAGCTGCGCCATATTGTAGTGTGTATCTCGTTCTACGCAGAGGATACTTTAAGGATCGTTTAAGCTCTCCAAATCACTCATACTGCTTGTAAGCTGCATCTACTATTCGTACGACCACTCCTCATAAGTTCTTGATAAGGTTTTGATTTGGTAAATAAGATGACCAGTTCATAATCTGAAGCCCCTCTTCATCAAAACAATGTCATGACCTTCAGGATTTTATGAATTGGTGCCAAATTACCCAATTAGCACATTGTTTTGGATGCAAAAACAGCAGTAAATGATACTGAAGTACTTCGTTGCTCTTCTGACTGTTAATTTGTGTTGATGATAAGCTATCTAAACTAGGTCTTTTTGAGAAAATTCTCCCCAAACCATAAAAATCCCATGTCCAAAGCGGGACCAAAAACTAATGTGGATATTAATCCCATGGGTTTCACTATTTCTGGAGAACTTCTCTGATAAAAAGAAATTCATCTTGAATGGAATTTCTTCATACTGGACACATTTACGGAACGTATCATTCAATTTTTCAGCTCGTAACTTTACAGCTGGCAGTTTGATGGTTTGAGGAAAATATTTCAAAAAAGGCCTGGTACAAATAGCTTTTCATCAATACGAATGAACAGTAAAGTAAAGGAATAAAGGAGTGAGAGTTTTTCCATCTGGTTCTATAGTTATGAAACATTGGAATTTTAGTGTTTTGAATGTTTCACGCCTGGACACAACAATAAAGTTTAAACGTCTTATAAATGAAGATAGTTATTATATCCTACACTATATACTTCAATTCAACCGACAATTCAAGTTGATGGGTCTGAGCCTAGGGGCACGGACGGAATTATGACATAGGACTGAAAAATACAGTCCTATTTACATACAGTCCAGTATTTTTCTCTCTTTTGATACATCAAATGGATGCGCTGGAAAAACCATTTCTTGTATGTACTTGTATCCTTTAAACGGGTTAGATGACAACGTGGTAGAATTCGGTACCGCGTTGTGCTCCCTTGGCCGAGTGGTTAGCGTCACAACTAACATGCCGGGTGTTCGGGTTCGATTCCCGTTCTGGTCGGGGGAATTTTTCGTCAAAGAAATTTCCTCCGACTTGCACGCGTATTCTAGAGCTTGCCACTCAGAATGCATTCAAGGCGTGTTACTTGGCATAGAAATCTCAACTAAGTACTAATAAAAATGACGCAAGTAATACTACGTTGAGACGGCGAAGTTCCTCTAGGAACGTTAGTGCCATTGAAGAAGAAGAAGAAGAAGAAGAAGTTCTGTTCAAAAATGTACACAAAAATACCATTAAAGCCATTACTACTCTTTTCTTCTGTTTATTCAATCATGCAGAAGAAGACAAAGAGTCATGATGTATCATTTTTAAACACAAGTCTAAATAGTTAAGACCTACATAAATATACAAAAATATATTTTAAATAAAAATAGTATTATCTTATTCGTTACCACGTTGTCCGGAACATTGTTTGTAATAACTTTATAGGCCTGTAAGATCGCAACTACTCAAGCTATCATAATCTGATTTTCGATCTTCTAAATCAGCAGCCATTTAATTTCATTTATTGCATTGTTACATAACCAAACAACATACTCGATATTATGACATCCTGGACCACAATTACACAAATTGTTAGTAGTGAGACCTACACGATAAAAACATGAATTGAGCACAAATTGATTGGACAACGTACAATGTAATATGAAATTAATGCCTATTATCGGTAAATGGAGGGTAATTCATTTTACGCATCAACTCACATTATGAGCTAACGCCCGAATTTAGGCAAAAAGATTGCTCGTTGCGTGGGGGAGGAAGCGAGTAGATAGTGCAATCGGAAGAAAACATACCCAATTAAATCGTCAAATTGTTAACTTTTTTAACTATATTCACTGTTCATGTTTCAAGCAAAAAAATGGATAAATTTCCTGTCTAATGATATATAACACAACGAATGTCGCAATAACCATTTTGAGTAATATGCTTTTGAAAACACTTAATAAATCGTTAAATTTTTCGTAGAGTGACCCCCCTATTTAGAAATCAAAGACATAGTCCTGTGTCAAAACAACAAAATTTTCATTTTTTTCGCGCTTCCTGAATTAGAGTATTCTGAAAATTCGGCTTCATTGTCAATTTTGACTAACATAGCCATTTTAGAAAATTTGTTATTTTGAGCCGCAACACCGATTTTCGGTCTTCTATCAGAAAATTGAAAACATTCCATTTAATTTATAAAACAAACTGAACTGCACTCCAAATGTGGACAATGTGGATAGAAAACATGTTGTAATTGATACTTCGTCTGCTTTCAACTTTCTGAGTATAAATAAACCATTCGCGGTTTAAAATCATAGTCTTGCACCAGCTAGCGATCAGACAACAGGCTCTCCCAATGATGATATCATGATCAACGATTTAACACGAAACAAAGGAAGGGAAGGGAAGTGAAAGGGAAGAAGTAAAGCGAAACATTGAATCGCAAGAAAAAAAAACTAAAGCATGCATGTGTGATTCTCTTGCCGATCAGTATGTATAGAAAACAGCTGCCCGCAGGGAAGCTATTACTCATTTTCTAACCGTGAAGTAGTTAACACTATCAACCAAAAGTAAGAATAACCAGAAATAACAGAGTGATTAAATCCAACAGCACGAACAATAGCAAAGCAGTAGCAGCAAACGAGATCCAGTTTTTCTGTCAGTATCTGAACGAAAACACAACGCGTGTGTTTCTTTTAATAATGATGGTCCCACCTCATTCCCCTACAAAGGTTTGAGCCGGACGAGTTTTCTTTAAGATAATTAGTTATAAGAATTTACTTTAGTATTATCAATCTGAACCAGTAAAAAAGATAAAGATAAAAATAAAACGAACTGATTGTGCTACAGACATAGACTCTAAATTCGATGAACTTTATAAGGCAGCACGCGAGCTTTTTAATTCCATGGCATGTCAAGCAAATTTCCAACCCGAAAAAATCCTTGACCGATCGGGAATCGAACCCAATACCTATGTCCGTATCAGTCGTGAATTGACAAGAACATTCCCGCTTTACTAGCTTCTCGATAACGGTCTGCTAATGCGATCGTTTCCGAGTCCAGACAGCTGAGCATCCCCAAGCCTACTTCGAGCCAACACTTCAGGCCCTTCATATTCGAAGGATAACATTCCCACTGGAACTCGTCTCTCCACAGATTGTCCATCTATATTTATATCAACACCGCTACTGTCTATAATACGTGTTGATACTACCATGTATTTTGTTTTGTTTATGTTTAGCTTCAGTCGTTTCCATTTCATCCAGTCATCTAGATGCTGTAGTTCATGGTTCATATTTAAGAATTTCAACCACGCCATCGTCAAAATTGGTAAAAACCAGATCAATAGTCGTCGATATTGTTCTTGTAACTCTGGTGTGATCGATAACTCTTTGTTTGAATCCGATGGCTTGAGTGATAGCTTTGCATTCGACGGATTTTGTATGCCCTGCCCAGTCAATGTTGAAATCACCAGTGATAACTATTCGTTTTTGTTCATGTAATAGAATTTGTTGTAGCCATACATCTTCTTGAAATAGTAAGAAGTCCTTGTCGCTGTTACTGGGTGAATGATATATTCCAGCGTAGATTCCAGCTATTGTGTTACCTTGAACTTCTACAGCTAAAAACCAGTTATCTCTATATGTTTCATTCGATAGCTCTATGAATTTTAGCGAGTTTGAAATGTACATCGATACGCCTCCAGTATGCACTGATCTTGACAAACAATTGACCATCGTGTATTGAAATATATTAAATCCATTGAGATCGGTTTTTTTCTGTACGTTGTGTTTCCACCATTATTAATACTTTCGGTTTTTTGTTCACCAGCAATACCTCTATTTCATCATAATGTGTACGTAAACCTGCAACATTCAAATAGAGTATATCATATTTGTGTTGAACTGCTTTCTCGGATTGCTAAACGGAGAACTCCACGCAAAATGCTTTGTATCAATGTTAATTTTTCGCTGATTTTTTATGTTAGTACAATTTGGACATTTGACTTCATCAGATGTACAATATTAAAAACTGGTGATTTTCACCACATTTTGGGCATACGCTGGTTTAGCATTACAATCAACAATTTTATGGCCATATTCACAGCATCTGAAGCATCTTAGAATCGATAAACCATCAACAACTCGGCGTTTCTCGAATCCACAAAATACTGATTTACTTTCCATTAACTTCGTATATGTTTCCCCATCGACCTCTTTGACCACACTGTATTTATTATACTTCATGTTTTTATTGCAATAAACCTTCCTTAACTTGAAGCATTTGTTGTTTTGGTAATATAGGATTCTGCTTCATTAGTGTTAATTTTAATTCGTTCTCGTTCATATCTTCACTATATTCAATTACTTTGATCGTCGGTTTTAATGTTTCCGGTATTTTAACCTCATAGTCCTTACCTAAATTTTTCTCCATATTTACTTCCAACAACTCAATAGAACTCTTATCTGGAGCAGAAACAACAACAGAACCATTCCTTCCATTTCGTAGTCCATTAATATTCAAACCCTTCGGATTAGCATTTTCTTTCAAAAATTTCCTTGTTATATCCGATTCTTGTGTGTGTTTCTGTTCCGCTTATTAACGGTTCAACAGTTATCCAGCTAGCGATCAGACGGTAGTGGCAGCGAGGCTTTCCGAATGGCCTATCTTAAGGTCAAGAGTTTAGTTCAATCTATCCAAATTCACCATTTCGAAGATTCGAGGTAAACGAACCGAGGTTCAAAGTCTCTATAGATAAAAAAATCATCATCATTATCTGCTTCGCTCCCGTCAGGAGCGAAGTCTCGTTGTCTGACAAAGAGAGTTCTGTTTTCTTGTATTGTTATTATTATGCATTGCCAAAGGTGGCTCAGGAATGTGGAATAGCACCATGGAACAAAACATAATCGCCTGTGACAGAGTGTGTGTCACCTGTCGCCGCCTTGATGAATAATCAGTGTAATGCGTAAATTGATACAAGGAAAAAAATTGCGGTATACAATCAGTTCGTTTATCGATCTCGCGAGGACAAGAATGAATCAAGAACTAACCATCTTCAAATGCTTCTACAAAACCACCCAAGCCATCGGCACTGGTAATGTTCAAAAATTGTGTTCTAAGGATATTCTAAAATAAAATCCGAGATGATAAATAAGCGAAGTAAAAAAAAATAATTTCGTAGTCCTACGTCAATAATACGATCGTGTCTTGGACATAACCCCTAAAATTTTTGTGACGTTTGAGGTGTCGACACCATAGTTTTTTATATTTCCGTGGTTTCACTGAATTGTTGATTTTTTAACGGAAATGTGGATCCGTAGTCAAAATCTACAGAATTATGTACAATATCGACAAATTTATACCGATTTTTTATTTCCAGTATTTTCGCTCCCTTAAGTATCGGATTTTTGGAGTCAAATCGTCGGTTCCCTTCAACACTCAGAACATTCCAAAGCTAAAGGCAAATGAACATCTAAGTTGTAGGCCTCTATAATACAAAAAAGTCAAAAAGGTAAGGAGAAGACAATATTTTTCAGTTGTTCTCCAAGGTTTCATATGGAATATGTACATTCTGTCAAATATATATCGGAAATTTGTTATTTCAAATCTTCCCGCTGGATATGAATAATTCTGTTGGTCAAATATATTGTGTAGATGTTTTTTTGTTGCAAACAAAATTTCTTGTGCCGAAACGTTGAACATGTTGCAGAATACATTTTGTGACTCATTTAAGTCGAACGCTCAAATGTATGAATAGTATAAGGCATTCAAAGACGGCTGAGAAGAGATGAACCATTTTCCACGTCAAGGACAACCGTCTACCTCTTCAACTGATGAAAACATCGATAAGAATAAAAAAAAAGTCACAGGAGGGTTGTGTCCGAGACACGACCGCATAGTTGACGTAGGATTCCGTTAGGCTATCTGTTGATTTTGGATATGTTTGAAGAATTCGTTAAACTCTTTGATAATGATTTAGTAGCTTCCTGAAAAGGGCCGTTTTGTCTGCTTGTTGGGTATTGTTTGTTCACTCCACCAGTGTTCACCGAGTGATGATGACAGAAGGATGGTAAACAGTCGTTGGATGGTGTGTATCAGATAAAAGATACCGAAGTGGAACGAGATATGATGAAAACCGCCCTCTGTGATCCTAGATGAAATGCCTCCTGCGTTATGTATGATGAAATAAAGAATAAAAAAATCACCAATGTAGTATAAGATAATTACCAATACCGAACACAAATTATCAGTAAAAACATGTTACTTGAATATAGGGAAAACATATTTGAAATGGAAAACCCATTGTTTATTCAACCCAATGCGAATCTTAATTGGACTAACAACACCTAATACTATATGTAGAGCAATCACGTTTTCTAATATTTCTTCACTTTTCCAGTTTTTCTCGCCGTATAGACTTTACTTGGGTGAAAATGAACACAACAAAATAGACAGCTTAAACCAAACGACCCGTTCTAGAGCGGAAACACACCTTGGTTTTTATTTATGAAAATTTAAATAAATCGTTTCATATATCAAGTCCATTTTAACACAACTGCTACGATATGCAATTTTACACTAACACTTGTGCTAAATTTTTCACAATACACGATCGGTCATTGATTTGAAATTTCACGAAGCAACCAAAATTTAAGTTCCAAATTTAAATTTTATTTGCTAGAATTAATCGTATCACTCACCTTACTTGCAATACATAAATGCCCCCGACTTGCATATATTTGTAATGCCGATTTTCCCCAAGTAGCTTGGTTTTGATGTCTCTGTTAGGGAATACATTTTTGTAGGAACAAAAACTTCTCCGTACTTTCATGTATTTGCAATGCCGATTTCCCCCAGGCAGCTTGGTTTTGATGTCTCTGTTAGGGACCCGCCGCATGTGTCGTCAATTTCGACCAATCAGAAGTGGGTATTTCCGTTAGGATAGGGGTTGACATTTTTCAATCGTTCGATAGTTAGTTTCATGACTTATATTATTTTCTTCAATATAAAAAATTGTTATGAAGGCCCGAAATCGATTGACGCGAAAATTTCATAAATCCATCATGAAATAACTGAGCAATAAGCGTTTGAAATAGGACAATTTTCACGATGTGCTCGATTTTCGATTTTTAATTTGTACCCCAATATGTTCCCGAAGGACGTAATCCTACGTCAAAAAAATAAATACATTTAAATTTTATCAATTCAAAACTGCTAGTTCGATGGGAGACTAATCTGCCTCCCTAAATGAATATTGCTCATGGCGTCGCTTGGTGCCGCCGAAAGCAGACTCGTTTGCTGAGGAGTGCTGAGCGACAATGAAAATGTCTTTCTAAAGGTAGGTCGAGAAAGAGTATGAACTAGTTTTCTTCGCAAGGGCCCTTCTCAGGGCTAGAGACGAATGAACGTAAAGTTTAAAGTCTCTATAATTCAAAAGAAGAAAAATATTTCTACCAGATGTCACGAACTTCGACATTTTTTGCTACTATGGTGCTACTCGCCCGTGTAGTTGGCGCAAAGGCACCGCAAAAATATTATTTTATAGAATTCCTTCATGCATTTGTCTAATACGGGCTGTGTATCGTTCGTTCTTGTTTTTGAAGGGACTTTAACCCAAAGGTCATTCGTCCCTAATGGGCTGTGTATGACTGGAGCGTTCCGTTATATACATGCATGCATATGTCCTTCGCTTCTTTTGCCAAATCCAGTAAAAGGTGGTTGATGAAACGTATGTTTTTGACGTGATACGTTCCATGTTAGTTGTTAGTAGAAAATGTAAAAATAAACAGTATTTTTGATCGGTTTTATATAGTTTTTGTGGTAAGTGGAAAACAGTAAAATAAACTCTTTTGTTTCAAAACAAATTGATAGTCCTGAGAAGGACTGGTATGGTTTAATGGGTTGTACGGAATCTGCTGCGTCGGATGTAGCAGTTTAGTTTTGGGAGCGGTAGCTTTTACGGATTCACTGATGCTTTCCTTGACTTTGGCGCCATCGGCTTCTGTGCGTCGATTTGCGAGGGTTTGATTGGCACAACCACGACGAGCTAAACGACGGATAGCGAGTGTGATACCATGCACTTCGCTCCTCTGCCTCCTTTGCCGCATCCAATTGTTTATGTGAAGAGGAGCACACCAGCAATGCACCACTAGATTTAATTCGATGCTCTCCGCTGCTTCCTCTTCTTTGCTTCCTTTGCCGCACCGCATCCATCGTTGGTTGCCGATGGCTTCCTCTCCTTTGCCGCACCGTATGGTGTTGGTTGATTTGTAGAGCACTGCACACTAGAAGCCCAGATGTTTGCCGATCTGAGCGTTGAACGAGAATGAAAAATCCAAAAATGCTACCGTCCTTTTATATCAGTTGGTATGTGAGAAATAGGTGTCCCCCACTCGCTCGACATGCAAATATTTGACTTATCGGGGAACGAAAGAAGCGAAGCAGGCGAAAAAGAAATGACGTCAATTTCGACCAATCAGTACCGTTTGGATAGGGGTTGAGATTTTTCAATTGTTCGATAGTTAATTACATGATATATATTATTTTATTCAAGGTGAAAAATTGTTATAGAGTGCCGCAATGTTTTGATGTAAAAATCTCATCAATCCGTCATGAAATGGCTGAGCAATAAGCGTTTGAAATTGGACATTTTTCATGATGCGATCGATATTCGTTTTTCAATTTGTACCCCAATATGTTCCCGAAAGACGTAATCCTACGTCAAAAATCGTGCTTGAAAAACGTCATTTAAGTTTGAGAGAGCTAGCCCGTGAATTAATGAAAAATGAGAAACACAGCACAACTAGTGCCAAAAGAGCTAAATTTCCAGTAAGGGAAAGGGGGGCAGTTTCGGACGGGGACAGTTTCGGCCAACAGCCCTTCCACCAACAGCTGTCATATGGATTGACATCTCCTGGTCGTTTATTACTTACGAAAACAACACAGTGCTCTTTTCCATACACGTTTCGAATCTTTTGAGCTTGAAGTTGTAAGTATTTCCCTAATTTCTTTGTGAACGATTTAGAAATTTAAGTACACCACCTCAGTTAGTAACTAATATGTAATGAAAAAGTGTGCATACAACGGGGAAACAAAGGTCTATTCATTAGATAAAATTATGATTTGTCTTCGGATGGTGGTGGGGCACATTCGGACATCGTTCACGGTGCGCATTCGGACACTGTTTAATACCTCATAAAATTTGTATCTGATTGTTGTTTACCAACAAACATCAATTTAGTATGAATCTCAAACCTAATGATGGTTCGAAACTACAAAAATAAAACCGATAGAACCAGCATCAACGAAGATGAGATGGAAAGAGCTATCGAACTAGTTTCGGATAGAACGTTTTCATGATTCTAGCTCACATGTGGTCCAACTGGGTCCATTTTTTTTTTTTTAATCCGTTTATTTTTACAGGCTCAGTTACATAAGTTTAAAGGAGCCAAACTCTTAACTATATTCCAACTAGCATATATCAACATGTTGTTTCCTTAATTCTATGGTTAATGAAACAGGAAACCGATTACTCGCGGTCGACTCGAGTTTAGAAGGGTGACACATTTTCATTAGGACAAGGATGGGATGTAAGGAGATGTGTTACACTCGCACTCACATTCACATTCACATTCTCATTCACACTGACACTTCACACTCAATTCTTAAAACTATCCTTACATCTAATATGTATTTATAATTTAACTTATTCTAATGTTAGTAGGAAGGGAACCGATAGCTCGCGAAGGACGAAAAGGATGTATGAACAATCACACTCGAAGATCGATAGCTTTAAGGAAAACATATATTTGGGACATGTAATCAAGGTCTAACCGAGCCAACACATCTCTCACCGGCACATTGGACTGCTTTCCTCCAGCCCGAAGGGAGTTCTCTAAATTCGATCTGGCGACAAGATACAACTCGCACGACCATACAACGTGTTCGATGTCGTGGTAACTGGGTCCATTGTCTTTGCTAATTTCCCAACTAACGGTTGCATAACGGGAAAACTGTTTCTCAATGTTCTGGAACATTTGAAAAAGGTAGCAAAAATCAACGTAAACGAATCAATTTCAAAAAATCAATAATCAATCAAAAAGTCATTGCACTTTGGAAACAATTAAATATTGCCGAGAAAATTGCACAATTCATGTATCTTTTCCACCTTATGTCACAAATCGCTTATAACCGCTGGATGTTTCAGTTATGGGCCCTTTCATGCAGAAGCTCTCATTTTCCCAGAACAAACGGCTACTCAACCATCCTGAAGAAACTATTTCTATACATGACCTTTCAGGTATAGTTGCATCGGCTTATAATGCTTCTTTCAATCTGAGTAATATCCTAGCTGGATTCAAAATGACAGGTTGCTATCCATTCTCAACAAAGATTTTTCCGGACAAGGATCTCGAATGCTCAAATGATTTCACCTACTGGAGCGGAGGTAGCAACTGACTCATCGAGTAATACAAAAATGCTGCAAAACATTGCGTCTACAGCGCAGATAGATTTCACTTTCACTTTCACTATGCTGGGAATAAAAGGAAACGGAAGTCATTGTTGATAAACATGATTAGAGATTTTTTGAGAGAATGTATTGTAAAACAGTTAATGTGACAACGAAAAAAATACGCTTAAGAGAATATTTTTCTCTAGCTCAATTAGATGGTTTGGACAAAAATCAATTAATTTACATAGCTGTAGCATTGAAAATGTGTATGCCATGGCAAAGGTTACCGTTTTGTCTCATATTCCGAACACTTCATTTTTAAACGTAAAAATTGTAAATTCAAACGTAAAAATTTTATCAATAATTGAATAATGAAAACACAGATTATATAATTATAAAAATTGTTTGTGATTATATAAATAAGTTAAACGACGACAGATAAGTGTGGTAAAAGATAAAAAAATAGATTTATAATACAGTTCAAAGTTCTTGTGAAGGAGCCTTACACACTAGTAGAGAATGAGTCATTTTCATTTTGATTCGGATCAATTTCACGAAACTGTTACGATTTTAACGAAACACTTTTTCTTGCAATCTTTCGGGCTTCTGTGCGTTTTCCAAAATTTTATTATTTCTTTCAACTTTCCTTGTTTTTTAGATAAAGAGAATGATAATTTTGAATTCGTTGAATTAACTAGCTCAACATTTTTATTGAGGCTATCCTTCCAAAGTGAAGCATACCATCGTAAACTTGTCGCATAGCTTAAACGTTTCCTCACAAATGTTTTCTTAGAACATTCTGTATTAATGGAAAAGCTCTCTCTACGTTGGAGTTTCCACACGAGAGACAGAAGACCATTTTGGTTAAAAAGCTCCGTAAACCTATCATTTCCATCATTTGCTATCAATATTGTTTTAGTGCTAAGTCTGCTGGAGCTCCACTGATACGTCCAAAATCCGTCAAATATTAAAAAGGTCACTAGAATCAACAGTCAAAAGTTTCTCGAATCGTTTTCCAGCTATTTATTTTTATCGAAATCAATGCCGGCATGGATATATCTACGCTTCGAAAGCTTTAAAACCAGAGCTCCGCATCCCAGACGATATTTCAAGATTTGTCTGTCGTTAGTTTTGCCGAGTTTTTTTAATCCATCAATCCATTGATGAATTCGGAGCTACCCAAATTCAAGAGTTTTTCTTCTCATTTGTAAAAGTCCAGTTGCAGCTCGCGTAATATGACCAATTCACGTTGGTAGGTTTGTTAAAATATATAATTCCCAAACCTTCTTTGAAAGCTGCAAGTTAATCTCTGATGCTTGAGAACGCTCCAAGAACATTGATATCATGTAACGATTTACCACCTCCATTCATTCTTCATCCCAAAATCTGATATTTAGATGCAACTGCAGCCTCTTTGTAATCTTGTTCAAAGACTCGTCGAAACCAACGACAAAATATATCTTACGAAGTTTCATCGAGCTCAGAATTCTCAGCTTTAGAATTCGTGGCAAAGTCTAACATCATCATGAAGCTCATTTTATCGAGCCCTAGCTATACCTTCTCAGCATTTGGTATTATCAAAATTTTCTAATTACTGCAATAATAAAAATTCTAAATGACGGAATTTAATTTTTTCCAGATTGATGTCGAAATTTCATGATATTCCCTGATTTTCCCTGACATTGTCTCAATTCTCTGATATTCCCTGATTTTCAAGGATTTTCAAGGTAGTCGACACCCTGTGAGACAAAAGTGTTCGGAATATGAGTCAGTGACAAAAATGATGTTCGGAATTTGAGACAAAAGTGATCAAACATATTTTTAGTTTTTCACCATGAATATGTATTTGTAAATCAATTTTATTGTAGTCAAATGAAAAAGAAGGCTCTATTGTATCCGAAAATCAAAATAATTCCGCGAAAGAGTACCATTTTTAGTAACGGGACACTGTTTAATGGCCATCAAAGCTTAAGTGTTCGGAATATGAGACAAAACGGTATTTATACATCATAAAAACAATACTTTTTGACAACTTTTTAGGTAGATGAAGGATAAATGCAAGTATCATAGTATAAGATTGTAAAAGATCTACTCTTGAAAGATGACAAATAAATGCCTACCAAAATAATATGGTAGAAGAGAATCGGTTCTACGTTTTTTCCATGAATCTCTTTTAACCGAACGAAAACACCAAAATTCCAGGCCGACCCAATCAGAACTATTGGGTGGATTTGAACCATATTCCAGACTCTAATCTCTAAGCATGCTTCATCACCAGAGTCACCGCCTCATTTATCACCCTTCAAATAAGCTTAATCTTTCGTAACATAGTTTCCATCTTAGCTCTCTCGAGCAATGTGCGCCGGGGGTTTACTGGACACGAAGACACACATTGCCGCAACTTACTTTCTCGTTCGTTCATTCGGTGGAAAAATTCAATTCCGCTCGAAAGGAAAGAAACTTTCTCTCCGTGGCGTTTATATTTAGCCGGGGCCCACTCCGCGGCTCTACCCCGCCACAGTTCCCCAAACGCCGGAAGGAAAGTAGCTTCGAAACAGAGACGGGAAAATTGCATCGAAGGGACAGAGAAAAATGAATTCCATCAACTTTCACGACGAGATCCAACCCGTAGAAGTTGAGTTGAGTTGCATTATCGACGGGGACTGTGCATCGTAAAATTTCGCCATGATATAACGAGGCGGCGGAACTCGCGCTGTCACGACTCCGGTGCGACCCACTGACATTTGACTTGTTGTACCGCGTGCGCAGCAACGACGAGTGTTTGTAAACAATCTTTCTCCGTTGGGCGCGATGGGCACAAATCATCAGTTCTGCTCACGAGTTGACCCCAATTTCGGGAGTCTTGGGAATGGTGCGATATTATCCGCCATCTATGGTATTAATTGTCAATCTGATATTGTCACTTCCACATTCCAACAATCGCTTCAATCCATGACACCGCCGCAACCATGAAGGTTAACTTTGGTTCCTCGGCTTACGAAATGTGTATCTTTTATGACACATTTTACGTGCACACGCACACGGCAGATCTGGAATTTTCGACGGAAAGTGAAACGAAACTCTGGCGGTGAGAGCGTGAGACATTGGCCCATTGGTCAACAACTCAACGCATTCGTGGTGCAGTTTTTCAAGGAAAATCAAGCTCAAGCAAAGAATTTTGTAATAAAAAAAAACGGTCACACACCAAGTTGCGTGTGCTGTGCGCGGGAAGTTCGGTCACCTGTCGTTACCTCGCAACGGCGGGAAGGCGGGAGTCCTGGTGGGGTAAAGCGCGACACAGGAAAGTGGAATGTAATTAAACGCTTCGATATGGAGGTAATTTGTATGCTCGGTATGCTTGCGATTGCGAATTTTGTTGTTGTTGTTATTCAGAGCTGACAACCTTGGTGCGGTTGATGATCAATGAAGAAATTCAATCGGAGTGGTTATGACCGGAAATTGAGAGTCAATGGATTCAACATTCATGGTGATTTTTGTGGAATGCGTTTAATATCGACTACTCATTTTTATTGACCGGATAAATACAGGTACAGCTTCAACGCAATTTAATTTTTTCAAAATGCATATGATCCAAAAATGTTGCATCTTCAATACTCACGTTGTTGTGATTTCGCTGTACCAGTTTAGTCTTACGATGCAGCACACCTGTGAAAAAATGAATGTAAATATCAATATTTCATGAACGAGATGGGTGATAAAATTAAGAAAAAAATTGGTTTAATGTTGATACAGGTCGGACTCGATTATATGTGATTCGATTATATACAATTTTGGATTCGATTATATACAGTTTGGAAAAAAATTTTTTTTTGTATATTTCAAATATGGCTTATTTCAAGATGAAATGTAATCTTTCAACGTTAAGGTGAAGTTTAAGTGAAGTAATAGCGATGTACAGAGGAGTAAAAATCGTGATTCTTGAAGGTTTTGCTTGAATATTCACCAGGAATTGTCTATATCGATATTGCAGCCAAATTAAGAAAGATTTATATGGGCGTCAACAAAACAAATTGTAGAGCGATTAAAGAACTTCAATTTAATTGATAGAAACAATCTAGTTTAATAACATTTTTTAGAATAAAATTAATAATGACACATTAAAAATTATTAACTTTTAAGTTTTTCACTTCCAAAATGTTATTGAAATCCACTAATTTAGTTGTTCCACTACTATATCCTGTACTAAATTTTCTCATCTTTTACATAAAAGCATCATAATCGTCTTCCGTAGCGTACTTTTTAATTGAGAGCCAGTTTGAGGCAACAGAGTCCGAAACAAAAAAAAGTTCTATAACTCTGTCATTGTTGAAAGGAGGATTTTTTTCATCAAATATGATCGCCTATCACCTCCTGAAATAATCTGGATAAATTTATTTTTTTCATATGAAAAAGGTGCTTAAGGGGATGTATCGAAAATCAAACTATTTTCAAAAAACGAAAAATACATGCAAAAAAACAAATTAAAAAAAAAATATTTTGACTCGATTATACACTCTGTCCAACTCCTGTCTACAGTGGTAGACATTCGTTTAGCCGCACCCTATTTTTCCTCAATATTTTTAAAAATAAGTCAATTCTTTGTACAGTTTTGCTCATAAAAGACGATTATTGTTTATTTTCATCGAATTCATTCTAAAAAAAAAGTATAAATTCACTTTTTGTTTTCTAAATAATTCAGATATGTAGAATCAGGGTGGACATTCGTTCAGCCGCATCCTAAAATTTCAATAAAAGAAAATTTGTGCGGCAAATTTCGAGTCCAATCGGTAGCTAATATTTAGTATGTCCACCTCCATTTCGGATCACTTTGAAAACTCGATTTGGCATCGAGTCAGACAGCTTTTAAAGTGTTGCCATATTGATTATAGCCCACCACTCCTGAATTACTGCCTTGAGACTGGAAATGTTGTCAAATTGTCATCCGTTTGCATAGACCATCTCGGCCAAGATTCTCCATAGGTTCTCTATGGGATTGCAATCGACTGCCAGCAGGTCATTCAAGAAGCGGAATGTCCTTCTCGGCAAATCATGCCTTCGATTACTTGGAAACGTGCTGAAAAAACGACATCCTCGGTAGCGTTATTCTCAATATGGCCAATCAAAACGTCCTCCAGTAACTGAAGATACATTTCGGAGTTCATTCGGGTGAAAATGAAACAAATGAGAAGCTTGCTGAGATATGAAACGGCTCCTCAAACTGGCAAACTACCGCCCCCAAAGTTTCGCTTCGATCTCACGACATGTCGTTGACTTAAATTGTACCAATAGCAACTGTAACAGTCCGGACCATCCAAATTGAACTTTCGTGCGTTTGAACTTTCGCAAAAAGTTTTAGCAAGAATACAGTGTTGAACTCAAGCATGAATGCGTGAAAACCTCTGGATGTAGTAAAAGTTTTAGCATCAAAGACACTGTCGCCAAGGTAAATCTCACCCGAACATTCATTGTTAGGTGAATAATTGAAATCATCTATTTTTGCAAACATTTGGTAAGTTGGTCTCTATAAATTGCTTCAATGTCTCCGCAAGAGATGAGATCGTATTGAAAAACCTTGACGTTTTCTTTTTGTTTGTGCAAGACTGAAGAAAAACCAAGTTCAATACATGTGCGCGACAGTGAATATGTCCAGTGAATAACCGTTGTTTAATCAATGTTTGCACACCAGATTTATCTCCGGACATTACAGTAGCGCCATTATAGCTCTGGGCCACAATTTTGTCAGCATTAAGACCAAAGTACGCAGCTATTTCATCCACATGTCCAGCCAATGCAGTGGAGGTTTTGAAACGTAAGCAGACAAACGTGTACTATATATGCCGGGTTCAAGTTGTCGAATGAACACCATCGATAAAAACAGTCGAATTAAAACCACACATCAACGAAAGAATACCACCACATCCACAGACATCATGAATGAATTTGTTCGTTTATTTATTTGCATCATGCTCGCTCGAGGTGTTTACTCGGGGTGCTGTGTACTCTCACGGTCACGGCCTCTCTCAAATTTTAATGACGTCAGGAATAGAAAGAGCAACTGAAAAGGAAACGATTATAACCACGGACAAACACTGGAGAGTGGTGGTGTGTATTTTCCAACGTTTTCGTCGATTTCGTTCAGCAGAAATATTGAACCGAAAACGTCATTTTTACGCAAGGCGGCGCATTAGTAGTAGTGATCGTTTCATACGTAGTTGACTGTGCTTGCGCTGTGTTTGGATGGCGGCGGGTTCAGATGAATGGTTTGAACCCGGTAGTCATTACTGCTTATTTCGTAGCGCTAAGGCTGTGTTGCGCGCGGATTGGAACAAAGTCAAATGTAACTATCAGATTATATTCTTCACGATGGGTGTTGAGGGGGCAAATCACGCCACTGTTCACTTCATATCACCCTGCGCATTTCAGTAGCATCAGCATCGCTCCATGACAGTTCGTCTGATAACCGTCGAAATACATATGTTTTCCTCATACACATCTTTGCTAACCACAAAAAGGTAGAGTTCCATCCGAGTGTTATTAGAAATTAATATTGAAATCAATTTAAGTCATCCTGTAGTAAGCTTCGCTGTATACAAAACAAGGAGACCAAATGTAAGTCGAGATGAATTATTGTAAATCATATCTGAATTCATTATGTGAATATATTATATTATAGCTTTGAGCTCGCTCACCAACAATTCCCCCAACAAACTCAAAGATTTGTTGCAACGTGTTGCAAGTAGCAAACCAGGATGCCGGAGACGGATCGTTTCGATTGCCAAATGTGCGATCTCGCCAACAACGCCGATGACATGGTACAATGCGAAGGATGCGGCAAATGGTCGCACTTCGGATGTGCTGGTTTCGATGAAGGGCGAAGGGACGAACATTGGATGTGCCATAAATGTGTCGTCGAATCTGCTAACAGCGTCGTCGGTGTTGATTCGAATGTTTCGGTTGGCCTCGAACCTGCACACGGACAAACTAACGCGAGCGGATCCGACGAAGGAGCAAAGCCGATTGGGGAACTCGCCCAGCTTAACCTCAAACTGTTGGAAGAGCGGAAGGCATTCCTGCTAAGGGAAATTGAGCTGCAACAGACGATCCAGTTGGAACAACGTAAGCTGCAGTTGGAGAAAGAAATGTGGAAAGCGCGGTACGACATCATCAATGCGAGGTGTGGAGCAACCAACAGGGATGTGATGGCTGGTAGTCTTGGAGATTGGTTACATCGCTTGGATCAGGTCGCCGTCAGCCAGAATGAGCTGACTTCTACGCCGGCGAGAACGGTGACGGTCTCAGCAACGTCTTCCAGAACCAGACCACAGCATTCCGCTGCTGGAAATACAAAAATTATTCCACAAACAACACCATCGTCACCTGCGGTCACGTCATTGTTCGGAGGTACATCTGTTCTCCCTTCTTGGATAATCTCTCCTACGATGTCGATGCAATCAAACTCGCAACTAAGCCAACCGACAACGAGTGGGTATGCAAGTGGGCAAGGGAGCCTCTCCCACGATTTTCAACCTGGCAGAGGAGCAAACGGACCGGGGGCGTCGACGCCAGTCAGCACGATCAATTAGGTCAATCCAGTGACAGGCTTTACCAGTTCCACCCAGTGCCTGCCACCATACATCAGCTCAGTGGGACAGATTGGAAGTCATCCAATGCAACCGTGGCACGTTAGTCAGCCATATCAGGTACCGAATAGTTTACACAATTTCGCACCAGTAGGTCAGGTAGCCTCTTCGCAATATGCTTACGGTAGCGTAGGAACACTGAATCCTGTAGCCAGTTCAATAAATGCATATCCCTCTTACATCCCCTATTCCTTTTCATCGATGCTTCCGCAACCTAATCCATACCTCCCGCAAATCCCTCTGGGTGGGCAAATGGGACCTCTTGGTGGACAAATGGGACCAGCTGCGATTATCGACGAGCTAGCTCCTACACCTCGTCAAATCGCAGCGCGACATGCTATGCCGAAGGATTTACCGTTGTTCAGTGGCAATTCCGAAGAGTGGCCCATGTTCTTCAGTGCTTTTAACACCTCCACGGAAGCATGCGGCTACAGTAACGTTGAAAACCTTGGTCGTCTCCAACAGTGCCTGAAGGGTGCCGCATTGGAGGCAGTTCGTAGTCGTTTATTATTACCTACATCAGTGCCACAAGTGATACATACGCTGCAGATGCTGTACGGGCGGCCAGAACAAATAATATACGCGCTGCTCCAGAAGATCCGCGATGTTCCAGCACCAAAAGCGGATAATTTGTGCACGGTCGCGGCTTTCGGCATGGCGGTACAGAACTTCAGCGAACAATTGGAGGCAGCGGGACAAGTGCAACATCTATCTAACCCGGTGCTGCTCCAAGAACTTGTGGATAAGCTGCCAGCAAATTTGAAGCTTGACTGGGTGGCGTTCAAACGACAATTCGCGGCGGTCGACCTCCGTGTACATCCGGTCGGTACATGGCAAATATGGTCTCGGCAGCAGCTGAAGTCACTCTTACGTTGGATCCAAGGGGAAGTAAGCAGAAGAGAGAGGAGAAGCTGAAAGGTTTTGTGAATGCCCATGCTGCTACATCAGACGCAACAGCTGACGAGGCCCCGAAGGTGGAATCACCAAAAGCAGCTTCGCCAATTAGCTGTTTGGTCTGCGGGAATCCAGACCATCGAGTGAAGGATTGTGACGTCTTCAAAAAGATGGACCGGGATGACCGCTGGAAAGTGGTGCATAATTATTATTTGTGTCGTATCTGCCTCGGGAAGCACGGAAGAAAACCCTTCCGGTCCTCATCGCGCTGTGAAGTTCAAGGTTGTCAAATGCGACACCATCCGCTTCTGCACGGCGATTCGGGCAGTTCGTCGACCAATCCATCTCATCCAATACCTCAAAGAGGCGGAGCAGGCCAGCGAAGTGATGCAACGGAAGGTGTGAATGCTCACAACGTCCAGAGCTCGACACTGTTTCGCATGTTGCCGGTGCGACTCTTCAACAAAGGACGGTGTATTGAGACGCTAGCTTTCATCGACGAAGGATCGTCCGTCACACTCAGGTTGAAGGTTGAAGGCACGGAAAAGCGTCTTTGCCTAACCTGGACAAGCAACGTTAGCCGTGAGGAAGAAGGCTCCCGTCAGGTAGAGGTGGAGATTTCGGGTATCAGTGGAGGCAAGCGATATCCACTAAAAGACGTCAGGACGGTCGAGTCCCTTGCACTACCTGCGCAGACGCTGTGCTATAAAGAGCTTGCCGAGCGTTTCCCTCATCTGCGGAAGCTACCGGTCGTAGACTTCGAATCCAAAGCTCCAGGAATTCTCATTGGAGCAAAGAATACTCACCTCACCGCCACCCAACAAATACGCGAAGGTTGCGTGGGAGAGCCGGTGGCAGCAAAAACTCGTCTCGGATGGGCGATCTACGGCTCAATGCCAAACGGGACGAACGTTGCGAGTTGCAACTTGCACATCTGTGGTTGTGATGTAGACAGGAGTCTGCACGAGCTAGTGAAGCAATATTTCACGGTCGATAACGTGGGCGTCTCGGTGAATCAGAGTCCCGAATCGAACGACGACAAGCGAGCGAGGGCAATACTCGAGCAGACGACTAGAAGAGTCGAAAACGGCTTCGAGACTGGATTACTGTGGCGCTACGATTATGTAGAATTTCCCAATAATTACGCTATGGCTGTCCGACGGCTACGGTGCTTGGAGCGCCGTTTCAACGCGGATTCATCCTTGTTTGATAACGTCCAGCGGCAGATAGCGCAATACCAGCAAAAGGGCTACATTCACGAAGCTACGGAGGAGGAACTAGCCGAAGCGGATCAAAGGAGACTGTGGTATCTGCCGGTTGGAATAGTTCGAAACCCCAAGAAGCCCAACAAGATTCGCATCGTGTGGGATGCCGCAGCAACAGTGAACGGCATATCCCTGAATAGCATGCTACTAAAAGGACCGGATCTAGTCCAACCTCTCCCAGATATTCTCTGTGGATTCCGTGAGCGGAAGATTGCAGTCGTGGGAGATATCATGGAAATGTTCCATCAGTTACGAAGATACGGCAAGCAGATCGTTACAGACAGTTGTTCGTCTGGCCCGGTGAAACCGGGCGTCCTCCGAAAACCTTTGTGATCGACGTAGCAACCTTCGGCTCAACTAGCTCACCATGCTCGGCGCAGTTCGTAAAAAATTTGAATGTAGCCGAGCAAGCAGAACAATATCCGAGGGCCGCAGAGGCGATTGTGCGCCGGCATTATGTCGACGATTACCTGCATAGTTTCGACAGTGAGGAAGAAGCATGTCAAGTTGTAGAGGAGGTCAAGTTGGTGCATAAATGAGGCGGATTCACAATTCGCAACTGGCTTTCGAATTCAGGCGCAGTACTCCGCCAGATTGGGGATACCGAAGCGAGAGCAACGAAGATCGTCGGTGAAGGCGGTCCCGAAGCAGAACGCGTGCTAGGCATGCAATGGAGAGCAACCGAGGATGTCTTCGTGTTCTCCAGCGATACCGACTTGGGAGCCGTCACCCCTACAAAGCGAGGCATCTTACGGTGCGTTATGAGTCAGTTTGATCCGTTGGGGCTTCTTTCCCATTTCCTCATCCATGGCCGCGTTATCATTCAGGATATATGGCGCACAAAAGCTGGTTGGGACGACGTGGTAGGCGAGCCAATCCTTGAACGATGGCATTTGTGGGTAGCCAAATTCAACGACCTGAAAGCTGTTCGTATACCTCGTGCCTATTTTCCGGGCGTAACGGCATCGGAAATCGAGGACTTGCACTTGCATATATTTGTCGACGGCAGCGAGACTGCCTATGCTTGTGTCGCCTACTTGAGGGCCACCATCCATGGAAAGTTCCAGTGTGCACTTGTCGGAGGAAAAGCGAAAGTAGCACCTTTGAAAACGTTATCCATCCCGAGGCTGGAGCTGCAGGCGGCGTTAATAGGCTGTAGGTTGATGAAAACGTTATGCAGCAGTCACAGTCTCCCAATATCGCGACGAGTGATTTGGACCGATTCAAAAACCGTCCTTTCGTGGATCCATTCTGATCATCGTCGCTATCGACAGTTTGTCGCCTGCCGGATAGGAGAAATCCTCTCCAAGACAAACATTGAGGAGTGGCGGTACGTTCCATCGAAAATCAACGTCGCGGATGATGGAACCAAGTGGGCTAGTGGACCAAACCTGAAACCCGACAGCCGTTGGTTCAAAGGCCCGGAGTTTCTATGGGCACCAGAGGAGGCTTGGCCACAACAAGTAAAACCAGAGGAAACCGAAACCGAAGCTCGACCATGTCACATCCATATAGCAGTGCAACATGACGAAATCATTAACTGGGAACGCTTTTCGAAGTTCGAGAGGCTCCAAAGAACAGTTGCATACATCCACCGCTTCACAGACAACTGTAGACGCAAGGCGGCAAAACAACCACTGCAATCCTCGCACATTACCCAGGAAGAAATCTATAGAGCTGAAAATACCCTATGGCGATCGGCGCAGCTAGCTGAGTTTCCGGAAGAGATGGTTCGACTCCAGATGACAAAAGATGGACGAAAATCGAAACTCAACCAAGGTAGCCGTCTTTACAAGCTATCACCGTTCATCGACGAATGGGGAGTAGCGCGAATGGACACTCGAATCGCTGGGGCAATCTTCGTTCCGCACGATACTAGATTCCCAATCATCCTCCCGAAAGGTCATCGCCTCACCAACCTGGTCGTAGTGTGGTATCACCGACATTATCTGCATGCGAACAATGAAACCGTTATCAACGAGGTCCGCCAGCGATTTCACGTACCCTGTCTCCGAGCACTAGTCAGGAAACTCTCCAGAACCTGTATGCAGTGCAGAGTGTCAAAGGCAAAACCGCTGTGCCCACGTGAAGCACCACTTCCTGATGCGAGACTCAGTCCATATACTCGACCGTTCAGCTATGTTGGACTGGACTACTTCGGTCCCATTCAAGTCAAGGTCGGACGTTCTCTGGCCAAACGATGGGTGGCGCTGTTTACGTGCCTCACCATTCGGGCCGTCCATCTGGAGGTGGTACACTCCCTTTCCACTGAAGCCTGTAAGATGGCGATACGACGATTCGTAGTGCGGCGTGGATCACCCTTGGAGATTAGAAGTGATAACGGCACCAACTTCCTCGGAGCCAACCGTGAGCTACAGCATCAGATCCTGGATATGAACCAACAGCTATCCGCCGTGTTCACCAACGCTGCCACCAAGTGGGTATTCAATCCTCCGTCCGCTCCCCACATGGGTGGTTCGTGGGAGAGGCTCGTCCGGTCGATCAAGATCGCCTTTTCGTCCCTGAATAGCAGCAGAAACCCGGACGACGAAACTCTTCTCACATTGCTGATCGAAGCGGAAGAGATAGTCAACTCTAGGCCTCTGACATTTGTATCACTGGAAGCGGAATCGCAAGAAGCTCTCACGCCAAATCATTTTCTGCTGCTGAGCTCGCAGGGAGTTACTCAACCTCCGAAGCCTATATCTGGATGTCCTGAATCTGTTCGGACCAACTGGAGACTGACCACTAACCTCGTGGACCAATTTTGGAGCCGCTGGGTGCGAGAGTATCTCCCGACCATTGCTGGTCGTACCAAATGGTACGGAGAGGTGAAAGAACCGAAAGTTGGAGACCTAGCTGTCGTCGTGGATCCGTCTGTCCGAAACGGATGGCTGCGAGGACGTATTGTTTCCGTAATAAAGGGGAGAGATGGGCGAAGCAGACAAGTTCAAGTGAAGACGTCAGGAGGAGTGATGCGACGACCAGTGACTCGGGTTGCCATCTTGAACATCAAGGCCTCGGAAAACACTGAAGCAGGAAGTAACGCAGTACCACCGGACTCGATGGACGTGCATTACGGGTAGGGGAATGTTGAGGGGGCAAATCACGCCACTGTAGCATCAGCATCGCTCCATGACAGTTCGTCTGATAACCGTCGAAATACAGCTGTCATAACAATCCCATATGTTTTCCTCATACACATCTTTGCTAACCACAAAAAGGTAGAGTTCCATCCGAGTGTTATTAGAAATTAATATTGAAATCAATTTAAGTCATCCTGTAGTAAGCTTCGCTGTATACAAAACAAGGAGACCAAATGTAAGTCGAGATGAATTATTGTAAATCATATCGAATTCATTATGTGAATATATTATATTATAGCTTTGAGCTCGCTCACCAACAATTCCCGCGTGCTGCAAAGAGTCGTCCGAAAAAACCCCAACAATGGGTTTGAGTTCCACCTAAATAACAAAATAGAAAATAAAATAAGGATATTCAGGATAATATGGAAATCACAAAAAAATACCTTCGATAATTCCTCATCCATGTTACAAATATGAAATACTATACATTTTGCTCTGAGATTGTCTACCTGTCCTATGAACAGTTTGAACAGGCGGACGAGACGCCTCTGTTGAAACAAGTTTTTGTATCAAAAAGTAACAAGTATATAACACGTAGACATTTTATCTTTCGAATGAAGTGTTTATTATACCATTTCGTTCAGTTGTTTAGTAGCTATTGACGCTCAAAAACTCGGTCTTTGGCTCAACGGTTTCGTTTTCGAAACTTTGATTTTACACCCCGATATAAAAATGAATGACGTAGTCCTACGTCAAAACGGATTGAGAAATTAACGAACAAATGCCCGACCTTTATCCCACATAGCTCTCCCCAAATCCTGCTGACCACAACCAAAAGTCATGCCATAGGACCACCGTCGAGACGAGCGAGAGTGCCTCCTCCAGTCCGCCGACATTTATTTCCCTTTTGTGGGCGAACTTAGCGTACCGCTGCGCGAGTTCGACCACATATTCGTTCCCATTTCCGTTACATCTGCAACATCGACGGCAACGGGTCGACGCTAGTTGTGGTGGTGGCAACGCGGTATTTTGATACTATCGGTGCTACCCACACAGACAGACGGGCGCCGTCTCATCTTTGTCGGACCCCCTTCTTGGCAAGCATTAGCGGCCGCCAGTTCTCCCGTTCAACATAACCTAGGCGCACACAAACCACACACTTGCCGCTGTCATCAATTGCTCTTTGTTGTCTGCTATCCATTATCCGACACATCGCCAATTTGAACGTATCCTTGAACGAGGAGTAATGCCGCTGGCTCGTATATGTTGAGTTGATTGTGTATCAGCTGCAAGAATTCATCGACGGCTGTGGAGTCACCGCCGCCGCCCAACAACGGTCCCATTTTCGTTCAATTTCCTTTAATCTCTAGTCGATCCTTTCCAGTGAGTCTTGTATCTCCCACATGTCGGCGCCAGTGTCAGCAACGCGACGGGTGAAATACAAAATTACTTTGAAGTGGGAATCGTACGCGATGATATGCTCCAGGGGTAGGACACAATCGCGGCGAGGAGCAGAAAAAAAACCCGGCACATAAAGAGAGAAAGGTCGTGGGCACCAGCAGCGTTTAAAAGTAGGCCACCTCGAACTTGCGGCAGCAAGCAAGCAAAAAAAAAGCGGAGGAAAAACGAACAAGAAAAGCGACACTCACAGCATTAAATTTCACGTCACGCCCCAACATTAGGAGAAAAGACCCTTCTGGGCAATATCTGCCCCGCTGCCGTTTGTATTATTTATTCCACGAAAGCGCGGTTCGGTTAGGGCAGCCGATTCTCCGCGTGCACGGAATTTGGGGAACTTTGTGTGACACACAAACCCATACACACTCACCGGGGTATGTTGTAGTGGGTGGGTGACTGTTTTGTGCTGATGATTCGCAAAGTTGCAGAAAAATGTGTGTAGTTTGGAGGGAGGAAATGGTAGTCATAAAAAATATGCTGTCATAGGCGTGGGAAGGAATAGTTTGGGTTTGGGCCAAGGATAATCTGGCATTTCTCGTAGCGATTTTCAGAGAAGTGTTTTCCGGTTTATTTTTTCGACGTGAAAAATGAGTATTATTTTGATTATTTTCCCGCTAAATCACCAAAGCTTAAAGAGAATTATGGGGAGATGTGATGTGAAGCTTCATTGTAGGACTAGCTGACCCGGCAAACTTCGTCCCGCCCAAAATTTGTGTTTTGTTATCAATACCTTCAAACATCCACGTTTTCTTACTATGAGCATGTTCATGGGTCCAATCGCAGAACTGTTCATTGATTGATCTTCTAATCGACCCCGTTGAATTTAACTTTTACTATAAAATTCCTAGTATTTCTAACAAAATTCATCATTATAATATCAGAATATTTTGAGACACAATTCTCGTTCAAGATTTTTCAACCACATGCAAATAACATGTTTCTCTGTTACATGGAATATCAGAATACAGAAAATATGATAGAATAAAGACTGTCCTTTATCCACCGTAAAAACATTTATTGCACCCTAAAACCTGCACATGCCAACTTTGGTTTTATTTGCTTGATTAATTCTCGAGTAATGCTGAAATTTGTGTTTCATTTGTATGGCAGCCCCCCCCTTAGAGAGGGGGGGGGGGTGGAGAGTCTAACCACCGTAAAACCATTTATTGCACCCTAAAACCTCAATATGCCTAATTTGGTTTCATTTTCTTGAATAATTCTCGAGTAATGCAGAATTTTTTGTTTAATTTGTATGGCAGCCCCCCCTTAGAGAGGGGAGAGGGGTCTCAAACTATCACGAAAACCTTCCCCGGCCTCCAAAACCCCTACATACCAATTTTCATGTTGATCGGTTCAGTAGTTTCCGAGTCCATAAGAATCAGACAGACAGACAGAAATCCATTTTTATATACATAGATATATTGCTTTAATATTACGATTAGTGAACCATAGACTAAATCAAGTTAATATCTATCCAGTCATCTCTCCATAGCCAATACGTATAACGAATCGCACAATTTTTCGTTGGGTTACCTCAATTAGCCCGATATTATTATGATACGACGATTATACCATGCATAATTATTACGAACTAAAATTTGATCACAAAAACCTAATTATTTCTAGTTGTTGATGTCCATAAAATCCATGTCCATTGATGGCATGAAATGTAGCTCACATACTAGAGAAACAGAACTTGTTGAAGATAATCGGCGCAACAATTCCATACAGATCAGTTTTTCGCAGACTTCACAGAGGCAGCGAAAAATGAACAATTTTCCTGCTATTGTTCCTCGATTGAAAAAAATGATAGTCTACAGGACTTTAGAATAGACGAATTCATTCAAACGAGTTAACGATTTAGTTTGTCCGAAGATATGTTTGATATTTTCTGGAAAAAAGTAAATTGAACCCTCCTCAAACAATAATAAACGATTGCAAACACAAAGTAAACCAATTATTGAAGCCGTATTTCGTTATGTGATAAGGACTTATGAACAATGAAGACGGAAGCGACGAGGGAGAGTATTCCATGGAACATTCATTATTTAACAATTCGGAATACTTTTACAGAATGTCGATTCAAAATCCGAAAAAAAATCCTTGATATTCCCTGATTTAACAGTGATTTTTCAGAAAAATTTCAGATGTAGACTAAAGTATTTAGTTAGTTTAACCAATGAATTTAATTAAGTTAAACGGCGACTGAGAAGTGTCGTAAAAGATTAAAAAAAATGATTTACTAATATAGTTCAATGTTATCTTGAAGGAGTCTTAAATACTAGTGCAGAATGAGACATTTTCATTTTGATTCAGATCAATTTCATGAAACTGTTACGATTCTAAGGAAATGTTTTATCTTGCAATCTTTCGGATTCCTTCTGTGCGTTTTCCAAAATTTTCTTCGTTTTACGTCCTGAGATTTCGATTCTGCCTCCCCTAGCCATTTCTTTAACTTAGATGACGATAAAGAGAATGAGAATTTCTAACTGGTTGATTTAACTAGCTCCACATTTTTATGACTTTACTTTGGAAGAATAGCATCATAAACTTGTCGCATAACATAACCGTTTCCTTCCACATCTATCTATATATATATATATATATATATATATATATATATATATATATATATATATATATATATATATATATATATATATATATATATATATATATATATATATATATATATATATATATATATATATATATATATATATAAATCTCGTGTCACGGTGTTTGTTACCGAACTCCTCCGAAACGGCTCGACCGATTTTGATGAAATTATACTCAAAATACTTGGTAGGTATGAGAATAGGTTGTAAACTATATACGATACCGGTAGGATACCGATAACCATTCATTTAATACCGAATAGGGTGGCTCTATGCAGAAAAAAAGATCTGGATATTTTTTTCCAAAAATTTGACTTCATACCATACATATAATTTATTTTTAATTGCGATTTTATTATTTTTGTGTCAAAAATATTCTAATAATTTAACCGTTGTTCGTTTTTTCAACAGAACGAATTTATTTAAGTTATTCAATGACTGATGGCGTAACGCCCGCTTCATTGAACATCCATCTACAAATACACAAGTAACATCAATTCATCTAAAGCAGGGAGCATCTCCGACGAGCTGGAAGCCTTTCTGAATGAGCACAATGAGTTATCGAAATTCTTCAAATCACATTTGCTCGGATTACAAAATGACAATCACGCTATTGCCATCAACCCTGATAAAACATCAGCTGGAGAGCACGTGTGTAGATCCAAAGCACAAGCGCTGCTGGAATCATGACAGCACGGTGACACGAGAAATTTAATGCGAAGAAAAAACAATAATCTGGAATCCATCGTTGACACACACCGTTCATACGAACCTCGCTATGTGCTTCTTCAATGGCACTAACGTTCCCAAGGTTTGCCTTCTCAACGTAGTACTACTTGCGTCATTTTTATTAGTAAATAGTTGAGATTTCTATGACGAACAATACGCTTTGAATGTATTCTGGAGTGGCAAACTCAAGAATACGCGTGACTACAGTGCAAGTCAGAAGGGTTTCTTTAACGAAAAATCTCTTGCATAAACATTAGACCAACGAGACCCCGTCACAGATACTCAATTCATTATGAACATCATTTCTCATTTTGATTTAATATTTATGAACATGCGACGAAACAAACAGAGGGCGCGCTCGAAGGATTTTTATGTTTATCATATGGTGATTTGACATGGTCAAGAAACGCCAATTCAAGATATCGTAAGCTGTGCCAACAATTTATGGTCGACATATACGCGAAGGTAGAGATTGAACGACTGCAATTCTTACTACACAATCAACAAAAGCGGTGCGAGGAATAATACATTCACTTGCGAGACACTATCATGAGCAACGCCGACACAGCTTTAGTTATAGCCAGGCCAAAGCGCAATGCATTGTCATGACATTGCGCGTGTGTTCAAACACAAAATGAAGTTCGAACGTATTCGTCCCCACATATTGTTGGTTGTATTCTGTTGAATGGAAAAAGCGCAATTTTGCATTCTGTTCAATCTCAAGTCCAATCGAGTTGAGCAAATGTGACAACCTTGCCACGCAATTCGACGTAAACAACATTGGTCTCCATGTTCCATTTCTATGAAGCAAAAATAGTAATGGTTTTTCGGGTGGAATAAACACGCAAAATTTAGCATTCAAACACATTCAAAACAAATTTAGCATCCAAACGAAATCGAATAATAATTTTCATTCAAATTTCAGCAATTTAGAATTATTTCCGGAATTATGCCGATCAGATAGAGAGTAAATTGAACCACAAATACGGATGACTTATTTTGACCATTGTTTCGCGACAAGGCGAACGAATTTAAGAGTGTAAAAGTCGATTTCGATCGAATTGTAAAATCCGATCACTCATATGCATATACAAATCGGTGAAGAGTAATAAAAACATCCATGAATAAAGGAAGCAATATGGCTGTGTTTCAAACTTAGATTACCGATGTGAATACTCCTCGATTGAATGACAACGATAAAATAACGCAATTCCAAACAGGCCGATTAATTTGAACGTTTTCCAATTTATGAACGAGACCAAGCTGTTATAAACTAAGCCATGTTGAAAATCACATGCACGTATTTTCTAACAAGGAGACAGCAATAAATATTGATTTTTAATATTTCATTTTTTCTACTTTACGACAAACTTATATTACTTTTTTCAGTTGACGTTTAACTTTTAAGAGATCAAACATGTCAGTTACGTTAATGAAATACACCAAGAAACATCATATAACCTTTCGTTCAAATCATTTAATTTGTTTTTTTATCGGTCACATTCGATTTATTTTAAAGATCGTTAAAATATTCAAACACACTTACAATACATTAGTGTGTTTTATTCAACACCCAAAATATTCACTAGAAATAATTTATTTGGCAGAACAACGTTTGCCTGGTCAGCTTGTATATATATAAATGGCCATACAAATGAAACACAAATATCTGCATTACTCGAGAATTAATCAAGCAAATGAAACCAAATTAGGCATGTGGAGGTTTTGTGCTCCCTTGGCCGAGTGGTTAGCGTCATAACTAACATGCCGGGTGTTCGGGTTCGATTCCCGTTCTGGTCGGGGGATTTTTTCGTCAAAGAAATTTCTTCCGACTTGCACTGTGATCACGCGTATTCTAGAGCTTGCCACTCAGAATGCATCTCAAGGCGTGTTATTTGGCATAGAAATCTCAACTAAGTACTAATAAAAATGACGCAAGTAATACTACGTTGAGACGGCGAAGTTCCTCTAGGAACGTTAGTGCCATTGAAGAAGAAGAAGATGTGGAGGTTTTAGGGAGCAAGAAACATTTCTAAGGTGGTTCAACACCCCTCCCAAATATCTAAAGGGAGGACTGCCATGCAAATGAAACACAAATTTCTGCATAACGCGAGAACTAATCAAGCAAATGAAGGCAAATTTGGGATGTGAGGGTTTTTGGGTACGAGAAATGTTTCTATGATGGTATGACACCCCTTCTTCCTCTGGAATGGAGAGGGGGTCCCATAAAAATAATGCAAATATTTCAACCAAGCATGACAATTGAAAATTTTCGGAAAACTCTGAAGCACAATAAAAACAATTCGCATGTGTTCTACAATTACATATTGACAAGTGTTGTTAGTCTATTTGATGTTTGCGGTAACGAAATTGATCTTCGTTCGAAAGTGGAAAGGGATTTTAATGTGATAAAACGCACTCCTATATCGTCTTCTATCTATATAAATCAAAATGGATCACGGAATGTGTTGATAAGAGCAAAACTCGTGAAAGGAATTGTGCGATTTAGGGCTATCTTCATTCTATCATATTTTCTGTATCAAACATTTATTCCATGTAACGGAGAAACATGTTATTTGCAAGTGGATGAAAAATCTTGCACGATAATTGTTTCTGAAAATAATCTGATATTATAATGTCGAGTTTTGGTAGACGTGCGCTTAGTAAGAAAACGTGGATGTGATAACGAAAAATTAATTTTGGGCGGGACGAAGTTTGCCGGGTCAGCTAGTGTTTCCATAAAAACAATCGCAGTTAATGGAAAGGCACTCTCAACGTTAAGGTTTCCATACGAAAGACCATTCTTGGTTAAAAATTCCGTAAACCTGTCCTTTCCAAAAATGCTCTAGTCCTTCATTTTTCGGATCACAGTGGGAAAATTGTTTATGTTGCTATCAATATTGTTTCAGTGATAAGTCTGCTGGAGCTCCACGGATGCTCCCAAAATCCGTCTCATATCAAAATAGTCAATAGTGAAAAGCGTCTTGAATCGTTTCCCCTCCATTATTTTATCGGAATCAATGATAGAAAGATCAAGGATACATCAACGCTTCATAAGCTTTGAAACCAGTGCAGTGTCTGTCGTAAAATTTTGGTGAGTTTTTTTTTTTTAATCCATAAATCCTTTGATGAACCGTGTAAAATATGCAATCCGAAGCAAATTCGAGAGTTTTTCTTCTCCACTTTGAAAGACCAGTTGCAGCTCGTATAATATGACCAATTCACGTTTATACCACCCATTGTCACAAGAAGAAGTATGTTCAAATATATAATTCCCAGGCCTTCTTTGAAAGCTGCAATTTGATCTCTGATGTTTGAGAACGCTCCAAGAACGTTGACGTCATGTAACGATTTACCAAATCCTTCCTTTCTTCATCCCAAAATCTGATATTCAGATCGACTTGTAGCCTCTTATCACGCTCTAGTTATACCTTCTCAGCTTTCTGGGTGCCATGAAACATTTTCTCAATAGAACCATGACTTTTTCAGCAGTGCGGAGTGATTTGTGACACATAACTATTTTCAGACACCACAGGATCTGAGCTTTGATAGTATGATTTTCAAGCATGAATTTATCAATAGTTTTCGAAGAAGAAAAGGAAGGAAATTGGTTGAAGCTGAACTGCAGATACTGATGCCAAATGGCAGTAAAAACAGCGCGAACGTAAAAGCCGTCTACCCTTCGGTAGGACTAAGTCCACCTACCGGCAAAAACAAACAACACATATTGAAAAACCTTCAGGGAGTCAAACTGGTCTAATACAACTGTTTTTATATCATTAACTTTCTAATTACTGCAATAATCAAAATTCTAATTGGCGGAATTTAATTTTTTCCAGATTGGTGACGAAATTCCCTGATTTTCCTTGAAATTGTTTGAATTCCCTGATATTCCCTGATTTTCAAGGTAGTCGACACCCTGTTTTATATAAGATCGAATATAAACAGTCGCTGTAGATTTCAAATCAATCAACTTAAAGGGTGTATCAATCAAAAATTGGTTGAATTTACACCCCTATTCTCGGAGTTGTCGTTTGTCGTTCGAAACCGTCGTTCGATTTATAATTTCGCATTCCCTATTTCGAATGTTTATCCCATTTAATGTTCGAAGAGAAACAGATCGAACGAAATGCAGAAACAACTCGACAGAATGGAATTGTATCAAGTCGATCGAAATATTTCGAGTCGATCGAAATGTAGAATCAAGTGTGTCAAAATTTTCGAAAATAAATTTTTCAATGTATTTTGTAGTATACTGGAACTATTTTTGATTAGACCTCCGATTCTAGAAAATTAAAATGTTTCATTAACCGTGCATTGTATTCGCTTCGAACTATTTCTCTTTTCTGGATGTTTTTGGGGTTTTCTTGAGGTCCCAATAAAACATTTCTGAACCATTTCCCCATAGTAGCAACAAACGTTTTTTTCCAATGTTCTTTTATCATGGTACAAGGCTAACCTTAGGGATAATTGAGTAGAGCCACCGGCCCAATTCATCTTCGTTTCACTTGTGCTGCCAGTTAATGATGGTGTTCTTATGGACTAAAGAATGAAACACATTGAAGAAGGAAGCAATACAGAATAATATAGTTGGACCTGAACATGCGTGACTGCTCTGTACATTAAAAATTCGCGAAGGCAGAGGTGCATCTTTGGTAGTAATTTCAGTGTGTGTCGGTACTTAGAGCGCCCGCGTCATCATTTCGAGACAGAGATGAGGAATCGAAAACTATACGAACAAGTGAAGAAGATCTTTGGCATAGAGAAGACTAACATCACGATAAGACCAGGGACAGAGGTTTGCAAGCACGACGATGTAAGTTTTCCGGATAGCTTCAAGATGACAGAGAAGAAATAGATCGCAGTGCAACAATGGCTGGAGAAAGAACCTGCACTAAGATAAAAGGTTCACGAGCAGATCGTAGCACATGAGGATAAAGGTTACGCTTATCGAATAACCAGGAGAGAATTGGATTCTTCAGACACGTTTCGATAGGTAGTCGATAGGCGGACAGTATCTGCAAATTTCTGAGTTTTCTCATCAGTCAATGCTTTCTCTGGCTTGATTCTGCAACGACGTTGGCCTAGCTGCGTTCGGATAGCGAACCACCCGTTCGTGACAGTTCGCATGGGAAAGATCCTGAATCTTTCCATCGCTGATGAATCAGCTGAAGTCCAAGCGCAATGTGGTGTATGAACTAAAGCTTCGATCCAGAAGGGCGATGGTTTGAGAGACCGCTATTCCTAAGTAAATCAGTCGTGCTGAGAGCAATTAAAGTGTTCAAGGGACAGCAGCTTCTCCCTTGGGTATCAAGCGATGTGCAATCCTAGTGCATCGCTGCGCTGTAACCAGCAAAACCCGGCGGCGAATCCAAGTACAAGAAGTACATAGACGATTACGGAGTGATGAGGCTGAACAGTCGAATCGCTAGCAGCTACCACTACCGTTTTCTACATGCGAATAACGACAATGTGTTCAATGAGATACGACAGCGTTTTTCTTTAGGAAACCTGTTCAGACGAGTCTGCAGGAACTATATACGGTGACGGATCAACGAGGCGGCTCTACGGCCTCCGATCATGAAACCCTTTCAAACAGTGCATCTAATTTCGTTCGTCCGTCATTCACATAAAAATTATACAGTCTCACAACCCGATTCGTGCAAGATGGCTATCCGACGATTTGTAGTGCGCCGAGGAGCTCCAGAAACCTTTTATTCAGATAATGGCGTCAATTTTGTTGGAGCGAACATTCTGTTGAGGATCCATCCATTCATTCTCTCCTGTACGGAATGCTACCATCAAAAATTTGAAATCAAGATTGCTCCTATCTTGTAGTGTATCTCGAACTATTTTTTGCACGGGAACGAATTCAGGAGAAACTTTCTGTACAAAATTAAAAATGCATCGATATGAATATTCCTCGCTTTTATTCGATGATGAGCGATTTCTTACGTTTCGAGCCACTTTCCTCAATTTCATCATTGACTTTTTCCGTGACAACTCTCCGACGAAATTTCGCCAATACGCACGTTTTTTTGACGTGGGACTACGTCTAACCGGAGTATATGAGGGGTAAAATGAAAACCTAAACACAGAACATGCAGGAAAAAATGAAAGATTCCGAATGCTTATAACTCGAACATTTCTTACTGGATGGAAAAGATGTTTGCATCAATTGATAGGGAATATTTCTACGCTTCCATCGCAATTAATAAAATGTTATTTTTCATTAGATAAACAATTGAATAACTGTAAAATGTTAAGCGTTGTCTAAACGCCCTAACTGCCTCGTTTTGATTGGCCCGATTTACGGTTTCCCTAACACAGCCATCAAAACCAAGCAACCATGGAGAAATCGGCATTGCAAATACATGGAAGTCGGGGGTATTTTTGTTTCGACTGAAATGTGTTTCCCTAACACAGACTTCAAATCCATGGAGCGTAGGGAAATTGGCATTGCAAATACATACAGATCGGGGGTATTTTTGTTTCGACAGAAATGTTACCCCAACACAGACTTCAGAACCAAGGTGTCTGAAGAAGTTGGCATTACAAATTCATACAAGTCGGGGGCATTTTTGTTCCGGCTGAAATGTGTTTGCCCAGCACAGACTTCAAAACCAAGGTGTCTGGGGAAATCGGCTTTGCAAATAAATGCAAACTGCGAGTACTTTTGTACTCGCTTGCCTTTGTGCAAACTAGAATATGTTTCCTTAACACGGTTTCCTAAACTAAGGAACCTGGGAAAATCGTGCAGACACTAGAGGCGAATGAACTTTCATTTAAATCCTCTATAGTATAAAATCCGCTATAGTATAAAAAGTAGAAGTTGAAGTTGTTGATTCATGCAAGCCGGAGGTACTTCTGCACCTGCATGTTTTTTTGCACTCCGAAAAGTGTTTTCCTAACACGGAATACAAGAACGGGTACGAACATAACGCTTTGGCTCGGTTATTCAAGATTGCATTGAAGGATATGCCCTCATATCTTCTGCTCACTGAAATGATTGCTAAGCTAAGGTCCCACTTCAACCTTGCAGTTATATCATAGATATAACCCACCCATTTTTTTTCTTTCGATCAAGCTTGAGCTTGGGTGAACTATACACTTGGTAATTCGGCTCTCCGTGATTGGCCTGAATCAGCGAAACTGCACGAAAACACACCGAATGACACTTGAGAGTAGCAAACTTATTGTAGCATTCTCATTGTGAAAGTTTCGAGCATTAAATAGTTAATTACGACGCCGGCCACGTCCTTATAGTCACCAGGGGAAGGGAAGGAATGTTAGCATGATATACGAGGCCAGTACACGTTTTTCCCCCTTCAACAAGATTTTAAATTGATTCTCAAGAGCTAAATATGTTTGAGAATTGTCGATGGTTCCATATTTTCGAGATGCTTTGAATGCATTCGATTTATCGACATTAAGCATAAAGAATTCAACCTATTGGTGATAGCAGATTGCAAATTGTGATTGGCATGTGATCACTACCGTTGGGGTTCTGGATTACAGGATTACTGCATTACAGGACCCCAACGGTAGTGATCACATGCCGATCACAATTTCTCTAGCAATATAACGATAGTGAGTTCGAGTAGAGTGAGAGATCAAAAGCGCCGGGTTTAGCAGTGGGTTTAGATACACGTGTTGTTTCCTCTGTGTTCAAAACTGTCGTATTGAAGTTGTTCCTTCCCGAATGGCGTTAACGTTTCCTGTGGAACTTTTGCCGTCTCAACGTATGCATTAACTAGCGTCATTTATCAATACTTAGTTGAGATTTCTTAAGCCAAATAACACGCCTTGAATGTATTCCGAGGGGCAAGCTCTAGAATACGCGCTACCACAGTGCATGTTGGAGGAAATTTCCCTGTCGAAAAATCCCCCGGCCACGGGTGCACCTGAAGTTGTTTCAAAGGTCATATATCAAAGATAAACGGTTGTCGTCGCAGCGCTGTTCCTCACAGGTAGTTCCGTGAGAGTTGCTTGCGCAAATCTCGGAGGCCAACACAATCGTAGCAAAGGTATTTGCCTCTGATGTTTGCATGCCAAACCATGCCATGCCGACCACTCTATCTGAATTACACATCGAGAGAAATAATCATTTCAAGGAGGGTCCATGTTTGTATCAATTGCTGCAAGTCTTGCTACTGGAAGTATTGCATTGACAATTATTCTGATAGAATCAGACATTGACGAACGTAAATTCCGTGCCATAGCCAAGCAAATTATTTCCTATTGACGTTGGATTACTTCTAACCGTAATATATGGGGGGTGAAATGAAAACTTAAACACAGAACATGCAGGAAAGAATGAAAGATTTCGAATGTTTATAACTTGAACAATTCTTCATAGATCGGGAAAATGTTTGCATCAATTGATTTTTACGCATCTATCACAATGAATAAAATGTAGTTTTGCGAGAGATAAACAATCGACTAACTCTGGAATATCAAGCGTTATTTAAACGCCCTAACTGTCACGTTTTGATTGGCCCGAATTACGGTTTCCCCAACACATATTTCAAAATCAATGTGCCTGGGGGAATCCGCTTCGCAAATACAGTAGAACCTCTATTATCCGCATAATAGTCGGGCAAGGTCACAGCGAATTACCAGCGAATTGTTTTATCAATTAAACTATCCATCTATAAAGTCGTGTGCATCAGTGGTCAGATAATGTGAAAGCCATAACCAAAACAAAATAGCATGATCCTACCACTCACTGGCACATTCCAGGAAGGTTTACTATGAAACTCACTGTGGCGAATAATCCGCACCGCGGATATGGTTCTACTGTACATGAAAGTCGGAAATATTTTTGTTTCCACCGAAATGTGCTTCTCTATCACGGACTTCAAAATCAATTTCCCTAATTTTTCCCTAAAATGGATTTAAAAACAAAGATGCCTGGGGGAATACGCTTTGCAAATATATATGAAAGCTGCGAGTATTTCGTACTCGCTTGTCTTTGTGCAGACCGGAATAGGTTTTCCTAACACGTACTTCTGAACTGAGGAGCCTGGGAGAATAGTCATTTCATATACTAGAGACGAATGAACTTTCAAGTTTAAAGCCTCTGTTGTATAAAAAAATTTATAGGAGTTTGTGTTCAAGACACGACCGCATTGTTGACGTAGAACTACACTGTAGTTTAATTCAAGTCGCTTGTTTAAACTGCGGACATTATGTTATAATGCTACGAAAATTTTGAAATAACCATTCTACCAGTTTGGTCGCCCTGAAATGTTTCTGATAGTGGAATCATTTGACGATAATTGTTTGATGATTCGTTCTTGTGCTCGCAGTATAATACATGCTCGAGATAAGCGCAGCTGTCATCCTTAGTGGAGAAAGTTTTGCTACTGGCAAGGGAAACCAAATCACATACAAAATTCCAGAACGACATTTACTTTTTTGGTGACTAAATAAACGAAATAAACTCTATCTGTTAATCTCAACAATCTCGAAAAAATTAGCACTGCCTCATTATGATCAAGATTATCGCAAATGCAATCCTAGTTGAAAGCAGTTTTGCGACTAACACGCGAACCCAAATAAATTAATAACTTATTATAACTTGGTATTCCGCAAATAATTTTTTGGTACACAACCTTAATACCTGATACAATGTCAAAGGCACCAACGAAGCCTTTATGATGACAGAAAACAAACAATGTCAACTGCTTGGAAAAAGGCCAAATATTTGCCTCAGCAGAGATTCATTACTAATACCCTAGCGCAAATATTTCCCTCCCGCTATCTCCCTTCCATGTTTATATTTATCATTACGACTGCATATTTGCAACACCTAACAATCGTCAATCATAGCATAAAAAAAAAATTAGGCGATTGTTGCATCGTTGCAGGGCCAATGCACACGGGAGCAGATACAAATGGGGTTTCAGCGTAGCGAAGATGCACTATTTTTACGCACGGGTTATGAAGCACGCACGTACGCACACAAATATCCATATATCGATGGCTTGAAGCAACTTAATATACACACACTTATCTCCGTTTTGCGCTCTTCTCAACAGAAGGTCTTTCTGTTATTATTGCCAGTCTAGATTAGCTTAGCTGTCATCTTTTGTGGAGAGAGTTTTCTTTCCGTCATGCTAAACCATATCACTGACAAAATTCCAGAACATTTATTTTCTTGGTGAGCTGACGATAACCTAGCTTGATGATTCCCCACACAATTGTGTAGCTCAGAACCTTAATCGAGACTGAAAGTTTGCGTTCTTTCCTTGCTTGTTGAATTAGAGAGACTTTCAACTTCTTCAGTTCATTCGTCTCTAACCTTCAAAAAGGCACTTGAAAAACTTTACTTTATCCATCATATTACTACTCCACCTCCATTGCTTTGAGAAAGGCATTCGATCTCTCGCCGTCCAGCTCGCCCAGCAACGATGTTGTACAGCCGATTTCCTTACGAAGAATGAAAGTTTGCCTCAGCGAGATCAACTATTTATACTCTAAGCCAGGGTTTCTCAATGTGGTCGATATCGACCCCCTGTGGTCGATTTCGGTTTCCCAGGGGTCGACAGAAACGAAAATTGATTTTGAGGGGCGACGAGGTCTGAACATCGACCCCTATAAAATAACACAAATTCTTATTTGAAATATTCAAGATGCTCCATATTTTCAAGTTTCCTGAAATAATTGGAAAAAAATTGTTACGCTATGCACATAGATGACCAAGTATCTTGTAAATTCTTTTTCAATCCCTTTCTTCCAGTTCACTTCATTTATCTATGTAAATACCTTGTAATCTCTTGAATTAAATTAGATATTGAGTACACCATAATTCAAGCTCTCACGTACTTCAGAACGCATATGAAATTGCAACCTAAGGACAAGCTTGTTAAACAGTAAAATATCCGGAGCATGCTTGGACATTAATTTGATGATGACTTCCTTCGTTTTAAATCGCGTATATGTTTAAAATACAGAGAACGTTACGCTAACCATCCTGTTATAAGAATGACCGATGTTGCCACATTTGATCCTGTGAAATTTTCTGAAGAAAACTGTATATCTGTATTTTTAGCAAAAAAATATAGGAGGTTGTGTCCAAGATACGACCGCATTGTTGACGTAGAACTACGCTGTTATTTTATATAAGTCGCTTGTTCATACCTTCGGATATTATTCCATAATGCTGTGAAATTTTAGAAACAACTGCTTAGTAGAATAATCTCTGAAATGTTTTTTTCATTGTAGAATCAGTTTACGATAATTGATTGATGATTCATTCTTGCCCTCGCAAAACAATACACTAGCTGATCGTATGTCGCAATTTATTTCATGTCAATTCATTGAAAATTTACCTCGAACGCTATTCCGGTGGCCTTGTTCGCAATTAACATAGATTCGGCTACAGTCGATTATATACATGTTGCACCATAATTCCACATCTCATAACTACATCAATATATCTTTGGCACCGCATGGAAACAACAACAATGACAACACTTGCAAGTATCAAATATCATGCTAAATGTTATTTAGTATTGCCCCAGTGGAATCGCAACTCTAGGCATCGTTCGTATAAAGTAAACCAAGCGCCAAACAAGCGTTCGCCATAGCATGCATACAGAGCCATACATTGGTGGCTTGAAACTACTAGGAATATAAACACTTCACATCATTTTTGCGCTATTCTCAAAAGAAACACTTCTATTAATATCACTGGCCACGAAAAATTACGAAAAACGCGAACACGCGAAGCACGCGAACCGAAATAACTTATAACATTCCAGACATTCTAGATGCTCGGTATTCCCCAAATAATTTTTTGGCGCACAAGCTTAACGCATGCTTCGCCATAACGTCAGCTTAATGCATTGATGCATTCTCAAAGGCACCAACGAAGCCCTTATGATGACGGAAAACAAACATTGTTAACTGCTTGGAAAAAGACTGAATTATGCCACATTTGCGAAGGCTCGGTTTAGTGCGAGCGCTTTACACTGTCCTAACATCGCGCGCATCATTAGATGACGCTTGCCTCGAAATTTTATTGCCCCTGGCAATACGTTCGTTTTTTGCACGGCTCGAGCCTGCCTTCCTCTTCTTCTTGCTCATCACACACTACGCGAAGCGTCCAATTTATGACGCGGAAAGAAAAACACACGATACGAATAACGCGAAAAACGAACTGGAAAACTAAACGACGATATCCAAGTTGGATTACCACTGGTGGGGTCCAATCTTATATCGAAGCGCTGCGACAGCAAGGTGAACTGGATTGCTCAACAGTCCGATGCCGAATGAAAGTTTGCCTCAGCGAGATCCACTGTTTATACTCTACGCAGGTATTCCCCTTCATTCTTCTACTTTTCCTTTGTTCACGGAGACTTTATATCCTACCATTTCCCCTCCGTTGGTCGTCGATAAGTTGCTCGTTATTGACAGCTCTGTTCGGGAAGGCACACAAATGGACAGAACAAATGTATGGGAAAATGAAAACGCTTAAAGTTTTCATGAATTTTAACCATTTACAAACCAGGGGATTCTAATGTATAGCATATTAAACAAATCTGGAATTTCGGATTTATTTGGTATGTAAATCGTCAAAATCCATTCGCGGAAAAAATAGTTATTAACGTTAACTTTATTTCATAAAAACGTGACCTGTTTTCTGATTTGGCACCCTTAATGAAAGACGTAGTTCTACGTCAAAAAGTCACAGGAGAGTTGCGTCGGAGATACGACCGCATAGTTGACGTAGGATTCCGTTAGGCTATCTGTTGATTTTGGATATGTTTGAAGAATTAAACTCTTTGACAATGATTTGGTGGTCCTGAAAAGGGCGGATTTCTTTGGTTGTTGGATATTATTTGTTCACTCTACCAGTGTTTACAATCGAATGACAGGAGGATGGTAATTAGTCGTTAGATGGTGCGTATCAGATAGAAGATGCCGAAATGGAATGAGATATGATGAAAACCGCCCTCTGTGACTCTAGACGAGATGCCTAACACACCTAACATTATATGTAGAGCATATGGGAAATCACTTTTTCGAATATTTTTTCATTTTTCCAACATTTCTCGCCGTATTAACTTTTCTTAGGTGAAAATTAACAAAACAGCTTGAACCGAACGACCCGTTCTCGGGCGGAACACACCTTGGTTTTTTTTATGAAAATTGAAATGAATCGTTTCATATATCAAGTCGTTTTTAACCCCTTCCCGTATTATTTAATACGTCACAAATCATGTGATTTCACAACTCTGCTGAGTGTTCTAGCGCCCTATGTTATGCAAGTACGCCACGAGTGAAACTCGATGTTGTACGAGAAAGGGTTAACACAACTGCTACCATATACAATTTTACACTTACACTTGTGCTAAATTTTTCATAATACACGATTTGTTATTGATATGAAATTTCACGAACCAACCGAAATAAAAGTTTTTATGTATTTGCAATACCGATTTCCCCCAAGCAGCTTGGTTTTGATGTCTTTGTTAGGGAACACATTTCGGTGGGAGCAAAAGCTCCCCCTACTTTCATGTATATGCAATGCCGATTTCCCACAGGCAGCTTGGTTTTGATGTCTCTGTTAGGGAACCGCCGCATGTGTCGTCAATTTCGACCAATCAGAAGTGGGCATTTCCGTTAGGATAGGGGCTTTTTCAGAGATTTTTCCATTGTTCGATAGTTATGACACATATTATTTTATTCAATATAAAAAATTGTTATGGAGTGCCGTAATCGATTGACGCAAGAATTTCATAAATTCATCATGAAATAACTGAGCAATAAACGTTTGAAATTGGACAATTTTCACGATGTGCTTGATTTTCGATTTTCAATTTGTGCCCCAATATGTTCCCGAAAGACGTAATCCTACGTCAAAAGTAGGAATTGAAGTTATTGATTCACACAAGCCATCAAAGGAACAAACATTTTCGTGACTCGGGTTTTGCTTATTTACCTTCTTGGCCGAACCAGAGTTTCACTCAGGGAAGATTATTTTTCTACAGAAATCTTTGTGATCTTCTGTTCGTAGAGCATAACCAGAGCTATCTCTTCGTCCACCGAAGAACAATGAAATATTTTTACTGGTGTCCTGGTGGAAAGCATTGACTCCACTTGAAGCCAACGTTCTGGTAAGTGTGATCCAATTGAATGTATTTTTATTATTCATTCATTTTCCAATGACCGCAGGCAATGCTAGGCAGGCAATCAAGTTCGAAAACAGCCTCAAATCAAATAATCAAATTCGTAAGGAAACGGAGAAACGGCAGGTGAAACTACTGAAAGCCGGAAAGCTTGATTTGGACTCGGAAGCATTGAAGCAAACCACTCAGGATTTGGAGGATGCATTTAGACGGGCATTACTGAGGAATAAACGTCAAATGACAATGGTTGGACCAATCTCGGTTATTGATAACTTTTAATGAACTTTATTACCAGAGTGTATTACTTTTTTTTTGTAATGGTCTTAGCGTCTAAATAAAACCCGCTTTTGCCTGTCGAGAATTTCGTGTATATTTACATCAATCGCTTCAAAGATTAACGTCTTCTTTATGCCAGATTCGTTCTGGTGTATTTTGTGTAGGCTCCAATAATCATACCAAACTGCCACGATTTGATACGTTTCTTGGTTAAATCGATTATACAGTACTATTGGATTCTTTTTGACAACCAATTTGATTCTATCCGCATGACCCAGCTGATAACTATTTGCTGCGATAAAGTCGATTGATTCAACAATATGCGTTGGGCGTGCATGTCAAAATCGGAACTGAGTGCCTGAAGCTCATCAAATAAACAAATTCGTGGTTCGAGAACTACGTACACATGAAAGGTGCAATAATTCCAGAGGGAAATGTAAAATACAATGATCCTATGACAATTCTTCCCTTCACATATTTTGGTAGTCCTAGACATCATATCAAACGTAGAAGAACGATCATCAAATTTACTTATAACGAAGAATATAATCTATAACAATGCATGAATTGATCACATGACAGCTGCTCAAACTCTTTACTTACAAAGCAAATTTGTTGAGTTCAAATGAATTCGAAAATTGTTTCATTCAATCAATAATTTAATCAATACAACCAAATGCTACTAAGCCAACTGTAGTCCCCCGTCAACCTTGCTGTTATATCATAGATATAAGCCACCCATTTTTTCAATTCGATCACACAAATATCGAGAAGAATATCACTGTCAAGGAGCTAATTTCTTGCATAAATTAATCCTTGTTACAGCAACATCAATTCGTAAAACATTACTGTGTTATTTGCTTGAGTCATGATTGGGAGACGATGTGTAACTTGCATTCTGGAGTTTTTTTTATTAAAAACATAGAAATTCCGAATAACAATTCAAGTTTCCTCCAATTATGATTCACATTTCTCTTTAAAACATTTGTCGATGGATCACTGCCATCGAAGGATTTTTCGCTCGATTAGGTCACCATCGGAGCAACCCCGCACTGTATTTTCGATTCAAAAAATCATCCCATCATCACTAGTATTCGTACCGTACCTTTCTTCTCTGGGGAGCGCCACCTTGTCCTTGAAACGAGACGAGACAAGACAAGCGAAGGGAAACGTGACGTCAGCTGATTTGAGATTCTAATCCACAGTAAATGTTCTGGGCTGCTTTCGTTTTGCACCATCAATCACAGCAACAGCAGCTCCCTCCTCACGAGTTCGTAGCGAGAGTTGGAAAATCCTTCGAACGTGTGCTACGTACGTATCGCGCTGTTGTTTTGCTGTGTGTATATATAAATTTTGTTTGCATCATCAGCAACAACAACTGCAAGCATTAAGTTTTTTTTTTGCTCTCAGTACTTTGCTTCTTTCGCTTCCAACACCGCCGTCAGCTTGCTTCTTCTTCACTTCGATTTATATTTCAACCGAGCCAGACGGTTCCTACACACATACCCTTGCACCAAGTGGTGTATTTTATGCTCGGAATGAATTCAACTTGTTATTTACCATCGTCTGCTCACTACTACCTTTCTAGCCTCGAACGAAGTCTCTTCGAGGCTTCCGCACTTGCCTCCGACACACCGCCAAACCACTTGCCGCCTGGCTAACAACATCCACAAGCTGGCGAAACCGGGCTGTTACTGTTTTTCTTTTTCTTTCGTTCGTCATTCATCTACTTCGCATGCTGGGCGAATAGAAGCAACCAAAACGGTATCCACGGTGTTGCTCTATCTGCACGTAATTAGGAAATCGCGTCGAAAATGCGTTCCGCCTTAATTGCTATATACATAAGCCTGTGTTGTGTTAATCGTTCTTCAAGTGAGACACACGGCTTATCTTCACTTGCGAAACATGTCTCTTTTTATTCGTGCTGCAAACTCCGACAACTACTCGGGGACATTCACATGACTACTAAACATTACTTAAAAAACGAAGATGGCGACTAAACGTCAAATAAAAAGTCACTCCACACTGCAACACGGTGGTGTGGGGGGTCGCCACTGTACACGATCGCCACAAGATATCGGCGGCACCGACCGAGAAGAGGTGTTCAGTGTGATCAGTGAACGAATGCACATACAGAATACAGGCCATAGACGGAGCGAGAGAGAAACGCCTCCAGCGATCTCGCAACCTCGACGAATTTCACTCGACTGTCATCCGATGGCCGGTTCCGAAGCTAGCACGAGTGAAAACAGATAGTGAGAGCGCAACCGACCGTCGGAACGAACGGAGCGGCTCTCGTCGCGAGTCAATGCACAGAGGCACGACGACGGTGACGATGAAGGCGCATGTGTTCGTGAGAAATGTCTTTTTTCGCTTCTTCGTCGCCGCGGCTGGTTGAGTTGTTTTCGTTTTGATAGCCTCGTCTTTCAGCACGCATATCGATTGGTGATGGTTGGGGGATATGAGCGTAGTGACAGGTGAGCCTTATCATACCTTATTATACCTTACTAATCTGCAATTTTATGTTTTTATACAAATAATAGTTTTTTTTCGTACAATGTTGTCTTGTGTCAAGTTCTCACAAAACAAGTCAATATATACATCAACAGTCATTACTGCTGTTCCACGTGTCAAACTCCCAACTCCAAATCACGCGAGTGATCCCCAAACCATTGTGTTGCCACCTCCATGCTTAACTGCTTGATATATCATTCCCTTAGTGTATCTCCAGTTTTTTTCCATACGCTAGAGAGGCGTTTTTGTTCAAACAGCTCAATCTTACTCTAGTCGGACCATAAAATCCTTTCCTACAGACCTTTTTCCTAGATCTACAGATATTTCAGCATATTTTCTGGCAGATTCCAATCGTTTTTCCTTGTTCCGTTTGTTAATAAAAGTGTATTTACCTGCCAAACAACTTTTCAAACGATATCCTTCGATGTAAACTTCGGATTTGATGTAGCCAATCGAATCATCCACGCACTATCACGATTAGTTCTACACGACTTGCGTCCTTGACCAAATACATTTTTCACGATTCCTTGCGTTTCGTACTTTTTCCATGTGTGCAGCACAGCTCCTACTGATATAGCGTACTTTGTGGCAATTTTCCGGTAGCGAACACCTTGTTTTCGGTTGTTACTCACAAAATTTCTGATTTCAAGTGGAATCTTCTTGCGCGACATTTTGACGTGGGACTACGTCTAACCGGAGTATATGGGGGGTAAAATGAAAACCTAAACACAGAACATGCAGGAAAAAGTCACAGGAGGGTTGTGTCCGAGACACGACCGCATAGTTGACGTAGGATTCCGTTAGGCTATCTGCTAATTTTGGATATGTTTCAATAATTACATACTTAAACTCTTTGATAATAATTTGGTGGCCCTGAAAAGGGCTTTTTTTGGTTGTTGGGTTTTGGTTTTGTTTGGTTGTTGGGTATTGTTTGTTCACTCCACCAGTGTTTACCGAGTAATGATGATAGAAGGATGGAAAACAGTCGTTGAATGGTGCGTATCAGATAAAAGATACCGAAGTAGAACGAGATTTGATGAAAACCGCCCTCTGTGATCCTAGACGAGATGCCTCCTGTGTTATGTATGGATGAAATAAAGAAAAATACTCACCAATGTAATATAAGATAATTACCATCACCGAACACAATTATTAATTTTTCTCATCAGTTCAAATATGTTACTAATGTAGAGAAAACATATTTGAAATTTAAAAGATAATTTTCTTTTATAATTTTTACTCTTTGAGTGTTTATTCAACCCAATGCGAATATTAATTGGACTAACAACACCTAATACTATGTGTAGAGCATGTGGGAAATCACTGTTTATAATATTTCTTCACTTTCCCAATTTTTCTCGCCGTATGAACTTTGCTTGGGTAAGAATGAGCACAACAAAATAGACAGCTTAAACCAAACGTCCTGTTCTAGAGCGGGGACACACCTTGGCTTTTATTTATGAAAATTGAAATAAATCGTTTCATATTTCAAATCATTTTTAACAATACTGCTACAATATACAGTTTTACACTTACACTTGTGCTAAATTTTTCACAATACACGATTGGTCATTGATATGAAATGTCCCGAAGCAACCAACATTAAAGTTACAAATCCAAATTTTATTTGCTAGTATTAATCGTATCACTCACCTTACTTGCAATATAAAATGCCTCCAACTTGCATATATATGCAATGCCGATTTCCCCGGGCATCTTAGTTTTGATGTCTCTGTTAGGGAACACATTTCGGTAGGAACAAAATCTCCCCCTACTTTTATGTATTTGCAATGCCGATTTCCCCCAGGCAGCCCGGCTTTGATGTCTCTGTTAGGGAACCACCGCATGTGTTGTTAGTTTCGACCAATCAGAAGTGAGTATTTCCGTTTGGATAGGGGTTGAGATTTTTCAATTGTTCGATAGTTAGTTTCATGACATATATTATTTTATTCAATAAAAAAAAAAATGTTATGGAGTTTCGGCACTCCGATCGATTGACGCAAAAATTTCATAAATCCATCATGAAATGACTGAGCAATAAGCGTTGGAAATTGGACAATTTTCACGATGTGCTCGAATTTCGATTTTCAATTTGTACCCCAATACGTTCCCGAAAGACGTAATCCTACGTCAAAATGAAAGATTCCGAATGCTTATACCTCGAACATTTCTTACTGGATCGGAAAGATGTTTGCATCAATTGATAGGGAATATTTCTACGCATCTATCGCAATTAATAAAATGTTAGTTTTCATTAGATAAATAATTGAATAACTGTAAAATGTTAAGCGTTATCTAAACGCCCTAACCACCTCGTTTTGATTGGTCCGATTCACGTTTTCCCCAACACAGCCATCATAATCATGCAGCCTTGGGAAAATCGGCATTGCAAATACATGAAAGAAGGGGGAGCTTTTGTTCTCATCGAAATGTGTTCCCCTAATACAGACTTCAAATTCATGGAGCGTGGAAAATTGGCATTGCAAATTCATGTAAGTCTGGGGTATTTTTGTTCCGGCTGAAATGTGTTTCCCCAACACTTGAAGTCTGGTGTCCAAGGTGTCTAGGGAAATCGACTTTGCAAATAAATGCAAACTGCGAGTACTTTTGTACTCGCTTGTCTTTGTGCAGACTAGAGTATGTTTCCTTAACACGGTCTTCTAAACTTAGTAATCTGGGAAAATCGTGCAGACATTAGAGGCGAATGAACTCTCAAGTTCAGAGCCTCTATAGTATAAAAGACGGGTGGGTAATGTGGGGACATAACCGGAGTGACGTAGGACTATACAAAGGGGACAGCTTTTGTTAAATATTTATTTTAAATATATTGTTTTATTTTCTTCTCCTACGTGAATACCTTCCTATCTACCTGAAAACTGGATTAGTTTATACTTATGACAGACATACAGCTGTACTAGCGTTGTACTTCGAAAATTGTATGTCTGTCACCATGTACAGCGCTAGAACCATGCAAGCAACTCGGTACAATCGCTGTACCTGTACCGACCTATTTTACCGCTGTACATGGCTACAGTTGTACTGTGCGCAGCGCCACAAATGGTTAGTGGTGGGTAGCATGAACAAACTGAATCAAAACACTTGGTAAATATTCTTTTCATTGACTTTCTCTTGAGTTAATAACTCAGATTGGATACTTGTTTGTTGTGTTTGATGTTTCAGACGCTAAATAAAAAACTTTTTCATTGAAACATGTGGTGAAAATTGGTCGAATTTTTGATTGTCAGTTTGACATGCGGTGCAATGTACAACCAAAGTATGTCTGTCATGCTACGATGGTACCTGTACAACGCTGTACACGTACAACGCTAGTACTATTCTTCATTCTATTTCGCTGCTGCTCTGGTTGCCCGTTTTGGTCGGTATGATTTGAGGAGCACAAAATGGACCAATCAAAAATGGGCACATAGTGCATTTTGACAATGCTTGATATTTCACAATTATTCAATTATTCGTTATGATAGATGCGTAGATATATTTCCTATCAATTGATGCAAAAACCTTTGCGATCTATTGAGAAATGCTCGAGTTATAAGCGTTCCAAATCTTGCATTTTTTCCTACTTGTTCAGTGCCTAGATTTCCATTTCACCCCCTATATCTTCCGGTTAGACGTAGTCCTACGTAAAAAAATGGAAGTTGAAGTTGTTGATTTATGCACTCCGAAAACTGTTTTCCTAACACGGATTATATAAACGGGTACAAACACAACGCTTTGGCTGGGTTATTCAAGATCGCATTGAAGGATATACCTTCATATCTTCTGCTCACTGATTTCTACGCATATCATTGGATGATTAGGTAAAAAGTTGATAGCCATTTGCTGCGATAACGCCTATTGATTAATCAACATACATTTGAAGTACATGTCAAAATCGAAACTGAGTGCCTGAAGTTCATCAAATCAAGAAAATTCACGGTTCGAGAAATACGTACACTTGAGAGATATCAATTTCAGAGGGAAATATAATATTCAACAATCGTTTGATAATTCTTCCGTTCACATATTTTGTCCTAGGCATCATACCAAACGTAAAAGGACTCCTTAAATTTACTTGCAACGAAGAACATAATCTATAACAATGCATGAATTGACCACCTTACATGGCATTTATTCAATCTCTTTATTCACACAGCAAATATATTGTATTCGATTGAATTTGGAAATTGTTTCATTCAATCAAAAATTTAATCAATACAAACAAATGATTGCTAAGCTAAGGTAGTCCCACGTCAACCTTGCGGTTATATCATAGATGTAACCCAACGATTTTTTTTCGGTTCGAATGCAAACTTAAAATGCTTCCTGTTTGACTTTTCAAACTAACGTTGCAGTGCTGCCAAATATTAAAACCTGTGGACACGAGGCATAATATTCATTTGTCTACGTCAAAATCCTCTTTTATGTCTGTCTGTACACATTTCGACACAGTTCTGCTCGAGACACAGGCTTCATTGAATTTCCGGTAGAACGTTCGCCCCATCATGAGAGCGATGCAGATGTTCAAAGAAAAAACTAAACAAGTTATGGGAGGATAGAACTTACAGTCTGCGTGAGAGATGGCGAAAGATTGTGGATGAAAACGGTGCATATATGATTTAATAAACGTTTCGTCGAGTGGTCGATAATTGGCGTTTACATAGTCTTATCACCCTTACATCCGTGAATCCTGATTCTTACCTTTCCCGAGTGAAAATTATCCATTCCATGATAATCGCAAGACGCTATAGAGGCGACCCTTTTGGTCCCGAGTATCATACTAACATTCCTTCCGTTCCCCTGTAACTGTAAAGACGTGGCCAGCGTCGTTATTGACTTTTAAAGCTCGAATGATTTGCTAATCACAAGCGTCATTGAGTGTGTTTTTTGTGCAACTTCGCAGATACAGGTCAATCACGGAAAACAACTACGAAGTGTACAGTCTACCTATGCTCAAGCAGAACGACTGTTCGAAAAATCGAACATTGGCCAGAATCTGCATTTTTTGTTCCTGCAGGAGGTTCAATCTAATGGTTTTCGTTCCATCACAATATGTGTTTTCTTATCAAAGTAATACTGTAGAGACGTTTACATGTTTCTGTGTTTTATGAGTTTTGTTATTTGCCGTTTTGTCTGAAATTCCGAACACTTAAGCTTTGATGACCATTAAACAGTGTTTCATTACTCAAAATGGTACTCTTTCATGAAATTAAAATAATTTCAATAGAGCCTTCTTTGAAGACAATAAAGCCTTCTTTTTACAGTAAATTGTTTTTCATGGTGAAAGACTAAAAATATGTTTAATCACTTTCGTCTCAAATTCCGAACACCATTTTTGTCACTGACTCATGTTCCGAACACTTTTGTCTCATATTCCGAACAGCCAAAATGCATTTTGAAAAACAGGAAGTGGAACTATCGTTGATTTTGAGATCATTTGTTTAAAGTTGAATCTAAATCCATTCTGAATGAATGAATAAATGAATATTTGGGGGACTTCGAAAACGAGAGCGTTACGTTGGAGGCTCAAGGTTTAAGGCATCCAATATTGGATACAAAAAACCTTGTTCTGAAGAATAATCTTCAGAAGCTTTCCTGCTAACTGTACTTGATTGACAAATCACAAAACCAAATGTATGTGGTCGCAGTATTATATGAATAGAAAACATTGAAATAAACTTTTTCGCTTGAATGTAATTTTCAATTCCAAGGGGAACTGGCTGATTTTGCGATAACCACCTGTTGATTGCACTTGATTGAAAAATCACAAAACCAATTGTATTTGGTCGCAGCATTATATGAATAGAAAACATTAAAATAAACTCTTTATCTTGAATGTAATTTTCAATTCCAAGGGGAACTGGCAGATTATTTTTCAGCAACGATCACTTCTTTCCAGGTTTCTTCTCGATAACCAGCTAACGAAAAGAGTTGCGCGCGTGTATGTGTGTGTGTGTGGCGGCTGCTTCGATGTCTTCTCGGGGAACCGTTTTTCGATGCTGATACTCTCTTGGTCACCTTCTCTTCTCCTTCTGATCGATCGGCTTTTCTGCGCTCCCTCACAGTTAAAACAAACTGATTGCGTTTCAGGTCAGGTCAGGCCAGGTAATGAATCCCTCGATCGCTCGCCGTCCAGCTCGTCCAGCACGTTCAGTTCATTCAGTAACGATGTTGTTTTGTCCAAGGCGCTTGTATAATGTATAACAGGTGAAGCAACATCATCACTTCAATAAGAAGGGGATTACGGTTTGTGGAGCGGGGGTTGTTTGTTTTGTTATTGCTAGGATACGCCATTTTTGCATTTTCACATGCGAGAGTAGTGGATGAACTGGATGAGAATGAAATTCTTCAAAATCATCCCGTCTTTTTCACATAAATTCGCGAAAACCGAACAAAGTAGGCATCGTTCGAATAAGCGTCGCAGCAGTTTGTAGAGAGCCGCCGGCAGCGTTCTGATGCTGTTTGTAAACAATACCGACAGCAATTCCAGTATGACTGAAAGTGCATTTCATATGATTGTTTCACAAAACCAAGGTGCCTCTATATATAGAGGCACCTTGGTTTTGTCGATGTGCTCACGAAAAATGAATGCGTTTCACCACCAGAATATCCCTTAAGTATGCTTTTTGTCCGTGATTGAATCGAAAGAAGGTGTGGTTTACGATGGCAATTTGGAAGGGAAACTAGAGGGGATCACTCTCTGAGTTTGAAACTTTCGGCGACTGAGCAATAATCAATTGAAAATTATATAATTTTCGCGATGCGAAATATTTTCCGTTGCATGTTGCACCAGCACCATTATTCCATATCTCATAACTACATCGATAAATCTTTGGCACCGCATGGAAACAACAAAAAAGACAACACTTGCCAGTATCAAATATCATACTACATGTTATTTAGTATTGCCTCAAAGGAAACGCACCTCTAGGCATCGTTCGTACAACGTAAACCAGGCGCCAAACAAGCGTTCGCCATAGAATGCATACAGAGCCGTACATTGGTGGCTTGAAACTACTAGGAATATAAACACTTCTCATCATCAAAAGAAACGCTTCTGTTAACCTCGAAAAAAGTTGCATTACTTTTTCATGCTCGAGAGAAGCGCAGCTGTCACCCTTAGGGGAGGAAGTTATGCTACTGGCAAGCGAAACCTAATCACATACAAAATTCCAGAACATTTACTTTCTTGGTGACTAAACAAGCGAAATAAACTCTTCTTGTTAATAACAACCTCGAAAACAGTAGCAATGCTTCATTATGATCAGTATTAGCGCAAATGCAATAGTTGAAGGCAGTTTTACAACTGGCATGCGAACCCAAGTAACATATAACATTCCAGTAAGACATTCAAGATGCTTGGTATGCCCAAATAATTTTTTGGCGCACAACCTAAACGCCTGCTTCGCCATAACGTCAGTTTAATGCATTGATGCATTCTCAAAGGCACCAACGAAGCCCTAATGATGACGGAAAACAAACAATGTTAACAGCTTGGAAAAAGACTGAATTTAACCAACACAGCTTGTACTCTGCTGTAACACCCGTCGATGCGAATTCGCTTAAGAGTTTGTCAAGAGCGACCGCCTTCACCACTAGCGGGGGGAGCTTAATTTTGGTTGCTGCCTGGGTAACGGCATTTACATTTTCGACCGACGCGCCAAAATCACCTACTTCGCTGTTGTTCGATGCGGTGTCACACTCGCGAAGGCTCGGTTCAGTGCGAGCGCTTTTCACTGCACCAACTCTGCCTCAGCGAGATCCACTGTTTATACTGTATGCAAGTATTCCCCTTCATTCTTCTACTTTTCCTTTGTTCACGGAGACTTTAAATCCTACGATTTCCCCTCCGTTGGTCGGCGAAAAGTTGCTCGTTATTGACAGCTCTGTTCGGGAAAGCACACAAATGGACAGAACAAATGTATGGGAAAATGGAAACGCTTAAAGTTTTCATGAATTTTAACCATTTAAAAACCAGGGGATTCTAATGTATATCATATTAAACAAATCTTACGAAATTTCCGATTCGTTTAGTATGTAAATCGCCAAAATCCGTTCACGGCAAAGATAGTTATTAACGTTAACTTTATTTCATAAAAACGTGACCTGTTTTCTGATTTGGCACCCTTAATGAAAAACGTAGTTCTACGTCAAAAGTATCAAGTATATAACGCGTAAACATTTTATCTTTCGAATGAAGTGTTTATCATACCATTTCGTTCAGTTGTTTAAGAGCTATTAACGCTCAAAATCTCGGTCTCCGGCATAACGCTTTTGTTTTCGAAACTTTGATTTTACACCCCGGTATAGAAATGAAAGACGTAGTCCTACGTCAAAAATCATATCTTTTGAACTACTGGACCGATTCAAATGTTCGATATATCAAGTTAAAGTCAATTAGCTAGTATTTTTTGGAAAAATATTATACTCGAAAAAAAATTGGATTTTGCTTTCGTAATTATTGATTGTATTTGTTTATCAAAGTTTACGTGGTTTCTGGACCAAGGGCGCTATATCGGTATCAATACCTATAAATGATGTTAAAATGAAGTCTATAACCAAAATAATGTCAAGGTTTTGATTATTAAATTATTTATTGTTTTTTTAATTATTTATAATTTAAGTTCAGTAAATTCACATTGGAAAATGAAGTGTTCGCAATTTGAATCATGAGTAGAAACTTGATTCATATTCCGAACACTAATTTTAATGAAGATTTCTGCATAAAATATCGTTTTTTCGTCCATTTATTGTAGATTCGTACAAATTCTAGCACTTAACATGAAATCATCAAACAAAATAATTGAAAAAACTACAAAAACTGATACATTAACGATGTTTGTTTTTTACAGAATTTGCTAACGCAAAATTCAATCATTGGTTTTGACGGTTACTTTTTGGCAAAATGCTAAATATTATATATTATAGGCTGTACCGATTCCTGTAAATGATGTTACAAAGAAGGCTACAAGCCAAAGTATTTCAGGGTTTTGATTATTCAATTATGTATAATATTAAAGTTCAGTAAATATACATTTGAAGATGAAGTGTTCGGAATTTGAATCATGCGTAGAAATTTGATTCATATTCCGAACACTACTTTAATATTAATTTTAATGAAGATTTCTGCATAGAATATCATTTTTTTACCCACTTATTGTAGGTTCTTACATTTTCTCACACTTAACATGAAAACAGCAATCGAAATAGTAGAAACAACTATAAAAATTGAAAAACGAACGATGCTTGTTTTTTTACGGAATTTGCTAACGCAAACATTTTATCATTGGCTTCGACTGTCACTCTTTTGCAAATGTCTAATATTATGAATTATAGGCTGTATTGATACCTGTAAATGATGTCAAAATGACGCCTATACCTCAAAGAATGTCTGTGTTTTCATTATTCAATTATTTATAGCATAAAAGTTTAGTAAATTTATACTTAAAAATGAAATGTTCGGAATTTGAGACTGTTCGGAATATGAGACAAAACGGTATAAGGATTCTATTATTTATTGCCCAATAAAGTTATACAAAATTTAAAAAAAATTATGGTAAGCGGAAGCTAATAAATTAGGCTATCATTTTGTACAACAACTTGAAAATTTATCAAAATTGCTGTTCTATTTTTCGAAAAGCTGACAGTTAGCTTTTTAATTCTTCATAATGAAAATATCCGCGTTCCTCCGAAATGATAACAAAACTACCACACCAGATGATCTAATATGATTATCTCAGCAAAAATAATCACAAACTTCATGAATCACAAACATTTGAATAACAGTGTTTTATTCAAAGGATGGAATTATTGAATTTATTACCCATGACCTACTGCGATAATCAGCTACGGCCCGTGAGATAATGCGTGTAAACAATAAACTCCAGCGCAGTGCAGCGCAACGCAGCCGTCAATGTATTTCAGCATAATGAAACAACATAGCAGTGCAGTGCAGTGAACTTCACACATTTTCGAACGGTCTCACGCGTTCATCGTTTCGCGTGATTATACCATTATGTGTAGGTAGGTGTGGTGTAAGTGTATGTGTTTTGACGCGGGTTTGTTTTGTTTTCTAATAATAGCGCTGCACACGGTGCATACCTCCGCCTCGAATGCAAACAACAGTGGCACAGCATAGGGTAAGTCACCACCACCCCGATTGTATATCAAAGTCAGCGATGCGATTCGAAACGCAAAATGGCATGTAAATCGGGTTCACGTCGATTGATTATTGCCGTTCTGAGTCATCGGAATGCAAACGGAAAGTGTCAACTGCTGATAAATAATCGATGCACGCTTCAGATCAGAGAATGGTTATTTTAGTATAGAAGTATAGATTGATTTGAGCGGGTCTGATGATTCATTTCCCCTATTCCGACAATTATTCAAACTTATCTCTCTTCACGAGGATAAAGAGTTCAGAGCACTTTACCGTCAAGTCCCGCCACATACGCAGAAAAAATACAACGGAAGATAGAATGAACCGGATGTTGTGATAGAAACACTCTAGAAGCTTCAAACCCAAAATCATATTCATATTTTTCTTTATAATAATAATGTGGGTCTTTTGATTTAGATTTTTGTATGGCACGTTGGCAGCACTGTTTAGGACATTCAAGACAAATTTGAGGTTTACAACCACTCATAAGTTTTCAGAATATTGCTATTTTAAGCTTGGTCCGCAAGACTATCAGGAAAATTTGAGATTGATACTATACGCAAAGAAATGCAAAACACATGTAGTTACAAAAGATTTCAAATGAAAAGTGTCATTAGATATCGGGAACTCCATTGCTGATTAATGAATTGCAGTAAAATCTCAATTCCAAGCATCATTTCAGGAGATTCCTGCTTCAATTCGAGCAGTTTCGTGGTTTGACATGACACAGAATTCATGCAACGTTTATAGATCGATTTTTTAATAAACATCGATTCCTAAACATGAGTCGTGCCCGCTCTCAATGCTTGCCAGAAAATGCTGAAAGCGATCATAAGAGCAAATAATCACTGAATTGAACTTTATGTGTATCCTGTTATACTTCAACATATGAGTGAAAGAAAGCTCGCCAAGAATGTTATTGAGCATTTTTCCACCCCGGATCAGCCGACCGCTGATCCGGCCCTCTTTGATTTCTTTGAATCTTGGTACTTATGAGTGAAACTACCTAAAATCCCAATTTTCATTATTATTTGACTTATTTAAATTACGACTGACTTTCAAAAATGGCGTATTTAAAAACGATTTTTTTAAAGAAAGGTCAATCTTTAAAAAAATCGTGACTCAAAGTCCAGATGAGTGATTAAAATATGATGTTTGACAAAGTTGTTGGAAAATCAATAAACTATTTAGAAAAAATAACACTTGAAATGTACTATTAAAAACTGTCAAAAATCTTACTCAAAAATTTAATTTAATACCAAAACACTTTTATTTCTCAAAACATCCCGCCTTCGATATTATTTTATATATTTTTTTGGAAAACTCTTCTACTTCAGCAAACTTTAACGTATAGTTATGCTGTGTTGGGCATGCCAAAATAGAGATATGAATTTATGAAAATTTATGGAATTTCAATGCAGGTCGGACTCGAATATATACACTCGATTATATGTGATTCGATTATATACAGTTTGGAAAAAAATATTTTTTGTATATCAAATATGACTTATTTCAAGAATAAATGTAACCTATCAACGTTAAGGTGAAATTTATGTGTCTATTACATGTACAGTGGGGTGAAAAACGTGATTTTTTTTAGATTTTGCTTGAATTTAAACCAGGAATTGTTTAGAGCGATATTGCAGCTAAATTAAAAAAGATAGAAGTTGGGTGTCAAAGAACAAATTGTAGTTGTTTTTTTTTGACTCGATTATGTACAGGATTCGATTATATACAGTGAAAAGAAATCAGAAACTGTATACAATCGAGTCTGCGCTGTACTTTGTGAGTCCTAATCATTTAAGAAAAAATAACATGAAAAATATAATCTACTTGCGATTCTTCATGAAAAACTGTATACAGTGGAATCCGTTTATAATGACTTATAATATGAACTTATGCATGTAAAGAAGTCATTACATTAGACTTTTTTACAAAGAATTTTATATGAAAACCAAACTTCGTTGTGTAATTACGTAATAATAGGCGATATGTCAGTATAAACGAAGTCATAATAATCGGATTCTACTGTAAAACGTTTTTTCTAAGACTAACCGTTCATTTGTAATTTTTCCAAATAGTTCAACTATGTCAAACATGATATTTAAATAAGACATCCGAATTTTGTGTTACGATTTTCTAAAGAAAGATCAATAATTTTGTGTACGCCCTTTTTGAAAACTCAGTCGTAATTTCAATTGGGCAAACGTTATTAAATTTTAAATGTCTGGAACATCGTCAAAACGGTCCCCTTTCAAAGCGTTCTTTAGCTTGGGAAGCAAGAAAAAGTCTGCCGGGGCGAGGTCCGGAGAATAGGGCAGATGGGTGATGATAGTCATCTTTCGTTTGGGTAGAAACTGCGCGTTTGGGTGCATTGTCATGAAGCAAAAACCATTCTTCAGATCGGTACTGGTCGGGCCGCACGCGCCGTATCCGTGCAATAATCGTTGTAGAAGACCGCATTCACTGTTTGCCCTGAAGGCACAAATGGCAACTTTCTGCTCCATAATTAAAATTGTTACGCGACAAAAGATCACTGTGTTACTCTTATCAGCCAAAATTAGCTACTGAATCGAGATAGCGGTTCATGGTAGAAACGGTAGCTGGTCAGAAGTTGGCGGAAAGTAGTTCGCGCGTTGGAGCGGAGATAGAGTTACTACCGGATTTTAGCGCGCGGTAGCTTCGGAACTTTTAGAATGCACTGTGTACATCATATTTAAATCATACATTTAGATTTGGAATGTTGCAGTTTTTTGAAAAAAAAAAGGATTTTGAATACGCCCTTATAGTAAATCACTTGTGTTATAAATTTTGTCATAATGTCAATTATGGAAATTGTTATTTTTGCTAGCTGTCACCTTATGTACGATGTTTAAAAAAAACAGAGAGAGTCGTGTGAAAAGCGACTGTTTTAGGCTGATATATTTTTTCTTTAACTTAATTCAGTTTTGGTAATCATTTAATTCAGCCACCTCATTGACTCTCAGTGTGTCAGATTGTATGCGCGAGTTTGGAGGGTTAAATAATCAGACACTGCTTCGTTTTACCATTCGCATGCGTACACATTGTGCGACTATAAAATATAACCTAGGTTTGCCGGAAAAGGCTTAGAAAAAAACATTTATTAGATAGGAATTGTATAAATAGACATGAGGTCTGGCATTGTACTGGTGAAACAAAACCGCCTCCGATTACTCAATTATGCGCGTTCATTCTGCATCGATGCCTTTGGTTCGTCCGAACAAACTGTCTTAATTAACTTAATCTATTGGTTGCCTGCTGGAAGCGAAATTTCTTTCCGTTCTCTCAGATAAAGCGTGACCTTTTTCGGATAGGCTGACAATCGAACCCCGTTCAAAACGGTACATTTAGTTTTGAACGGGGTTCGATTGTCTCGGCTTTTTATCAATTGGTATCGCATTTTAAGTATAAAGAAAAGAATATTTGTAAAACTGTCCTGTTGTACAACGATTAGTCATCTTTAAAAAATTTATTGGCCTTGTTGAAAGAGAAACGTAAAATTATCTTTTCAATGTTTTTTCTCTCTAGTGTTTAAACAGTATTCTAGTCTAGAAATTTGAAGAAAATCAAATTTTTTTTCCTTCATGTTTCTGTAGTTTAGGCGTTCAAGACGTTCAAGAAAGTACTTTTCGAAAATCCTATTATTTACCGAGTTAGAGCCATTTTTGTGATGCGGTATCTAACCTGCTACGGCCATAACAATGAACTTCAAACGCGTTTTTCTCGAAACTAGTTTTTTCGAACTGGCGTACACGATATCTCAACTTCTACTGAACCGATTCATGTCAAATTTATATGGATACAATCTGCAGGCATCTCTCTATCGCATGAACCTCTAAAAATAATACTTTTTAAATTTTACTATTTTTAAAAAATCGGAAAACGAAAGAAAAAACGTTTTAAACCGCATTTTGGTTTTCAAACGGCTGCCATTCTGATGATAATGATGTTGGATTTAAGAGACTTTAAACTCTGGTAGTTCATTCGTCTCTAGCCGTCATTCTGTCAAAAAAGATGTTTTTGACTTGTCCGAGGTTCATGTGATAGCGGCATTCAGAATCTGTTCGATATTTTTGTTTCAGATAACCAGAGGGGCTGGTATCGTGTACGCCATGGCACAACTTTTTTTGAACCCTCTCACTTCATCAGCTCCTAACTATTCTAGTTATGAATTTTTTTTCTCCGTTCAGTTTTTGTTTTATTGTTAAAAGATAAATGAACAAATAATGGAATTTTTTTTTCCGTTCAGTTTTTGTTTTATTGTTAAAAGATAGATGAACAAATAATGGTACAATGGATGGTAAAAATATTCTTTGTTTTATTTTTACGGAGCTCGAAAAAACGTCCGAAATTCGTGTCTCTACACAAGAATATTCCCTTAAGTTCATTATTTTGACCTGTCTGGTTCTGTATTTTGTCTTTATAGTAAAATTGGCAACGCAAAATAATAAATGTACACCAAACCTAACTCGTACCATAAACACTGGGATGCATCGAGCGTCTTCGGATTGACAGCGAGAGTTCCGAAAAAAATTAGACCATCAAGAAAGAGGAAATAAAGAGAAAGAGAGAGGGAGAGAGAGAGAGAGAGAGAAAGAAGGAGAGGGAAGAAGGAAGGTGATGAAGCGTTTAAGAGGAATTCGGACAACGACCCTCAAGCGAGACGGAAGTCAGAAAACGTTACGGAGAAAAGAAGGCGAGCTTCTAAGAAAACATAGAAATATTTCTAAGAAAGCATAGAAATACGTAGTCGACTGAGAAAAGTAAAGAAGGAGAAATAGGAAGCGGAAATAAAGTGGTTGAGAGTGAAAACTGTGACAGATTGGGTGGAAGACGCCCACTCGATTCATCATTCCGAACATTTCGAAGCCAGCGAATGCTGGGTTGGAAGAGAACACCCACGTTTCAGCCACACCTTACCACATGGTCCCCGTGAAGTAAAGGTACCAGGTACGTCAATGTCAAAAAAGGCCTGCGGTATTTCCGCGAGGTGTCGTTGTAAGCGCGTAGTTCTAGCTATATTCATTGTATCGAGTCATACTATAGCTTGTTAGAAAGGTATTATAGCGCTATAATATAGTCCTTGATAGTGTTTTGTTTGGTTAAGTCGTTCGTGAGTTATAGTGTCGCAAATATGGAGCAAAATAAAGAGAAAATCCGACATATTTTACAGTACTACTATGACAAAGGCAAAAATGCATCTCAAGCTGCCAATAAAGTTTGTGCAGTTTATGGGCCCGATACAGTTTCCATTTCCGCCGCACAACGATGGTTTCAACGTTTTCGTTCTGGTGTTGAGGTCGTCGCAGATGCGCCACGCTCCGGAAGGCCTGTCGTCGAAAATTGCGACAAAATCGCTGAATTAGCCGAGAAAGACCGGCATAGTAGCAGCCGTAGCATCGGCCAAGGGCTGGGGATAAGTCATCAAACCGTTATTAACCATTTGAAGAAGCTTGGATTCACAAAGAAGCTCGATGTATGGGTGCCACACACGTTGACGCAAAAAAACATCTTTGACCGTATCGACGCATGTGAATCGCTGCTGAATCGCAACAAAATCGACCCGTTTCTGAAGAGTATGGTGACTGGCGATGAAAAGTGGGTCACTTACGACAACGTGAAGCGCAAACGGTCGTGGTCGAAGCCCGCTGAAGCGGCTCAGACGGTGGCCAAGCCCTCATTAACGGCTAGGAAGGTTCTGCGGTGTGTTCGGTGGGATTGTCAAGGAATAATCTATTATGAGCTGCTTCCCTGTGGCCAAACGCTCAATTCGGACCTGTACTGCCAACAACTGGACCGCTTGAAGGTAGCACTCATGAAGAAGAGGCCATCTTTGATAAACAGAGGCCGCATTGTCTTCCACCAGGACAACGCCAGGCCACACACTTCTTTGGTGACGCGCCAGAAGCTCCGGGAGCTCGGATGGGAGGTTCTTTTGCTTCCGCCGTATAGTCCGGACCTTGCACCAAGTGACTACCACCTGTTTTTGTCCATGGCGAACGAGCTAGGTAGTCAGAAGCTAGCCACAAAAGAGGCCTGTGAAAATTGGCTATCCGAGTTTTTTTTGCCAATAAGGAAGCGAGCTTCTATAACAGGGGTATTATGAAGATAGCATCTCGTTGGGAACAAGTCAAATGATTGTAGCTAATTTTATGAACAAATGAAAATTAAAAAAAAATATACCGCAGGACTTTTTTGACAGCCTAATATATATATATATATATATATATATATATATATATATATATATATATATACGGGTTGAAGAGTCCTCCCGAGGTCGGTGGCCGACCCTGAGATCTTATATAATAAAAGAGTTGAGCTAAGCTGTGCGGTTTTGCGGTGTAAGCCGCGAGAAACTTTCACTAGTGAAGTACAAAGTGTTCTCGAATAAATATAGAGGATTGTGTCCAAGACAAGACCGCATTGTAGAGGCAGGATTACAGAATTATTTAATCCAATTTGCTTGTCCACTATTCCGGCTTCGATCGGGTGAACTTCTGGGCTTCGTCTTCGGCGCCTTTTATGAAAACAATAAGGTTTCAGCCGACATTTTGATATTCCCCGCTCAAAATCGGTCGTCCATGCTTAAAACAATTCGATCGTGATTATCCCATGTGACTGCCACAGGAAGTTGCCTCATTTTTATTTGAACTTTCATCTTTAAAAAATCATATTAACCCAGGAATTGAATGGACATGATCATGGCAGTCGCAAAAGGCTTTGTAATGACGATAGTAGCATTAGGGTAGCTTCCACCTGAATGGGGTTACAATCTACTTTCGGAATTGGGTGGCTGCCAATCCAAGGGGACCCAATGTACTACATTTACACTCTCCAAAGATTTCAGTACATAAAGGGTGTGTCACATCAAATTGCATCACGGAAAAAACGCTGTAGAAATTTAATTTTTAGGAATTATATCTTCAGCTTTCGCTTATAATCAGACAAGAGTGTATAGATCACGTTGGCCATGCTTCACTGTCAATTTTTCGTAAATTTGGAAAAATGTCGACGAACGAAAAAGAGCGTCGTGAATTAATCCTGCGCACTCATTTCGAGAATCCGGAGTTGTCACATCAGGACATCGGTAGGATGCTGGGAATCGTCCAATCCACGGTCAGCAGAGTACTAAAACGATACTTTGAGAACCTAACCATCGACCGGAAGGTGAAGAACGGCAAAAATGGATGCTCCGTCAGTGAAAAAGATCACAAGCGCGTAGTTAAGCAGTTTAGACGTGATCCGAGAAGTTCGGTCCGGGATGTCGCCAATAAGCTGAATTTGTCAAGTTCATTCGTCCAGCGGCCCAAGCAGCGGGAGGGCCTGCGTACATACAAGGTTCAGAAGGCTCCTACCCGCGACGAAAAGCAAAACATGGTGGGGAAGACGCGAGCCCGGAAGCTGTACACCGAAATGCTGACGAAGCCGCATTGCCTGGTAATGGACGACGAAACCTACGTCAAAGCGGACTTTCGTCAGCTGCCGGGCCTGTTGATCTTCTCCGTAGAGGACAAATTCAGCGTTCCGGAGAAGATTCGCAAGCAGAAACTATCCAAGTTTGCCAAAAAGTACATGGTGTGGCAAGCGATCTGCTCTTGCGGAAAGCGGAGCGCCCCCTTAGTGATGACCAGCACGGTAAACGGGCAGGTTTACCTTAAGGAGTGCCTACAGAAGCGCTTACTACCACTATTGAAGCAGCACGAGGGCCCGACCATCTTCTGGCCGGATCTCGCTTCGTGCCACTATTCAAAGGACGTGTTGGAGTGGTACGAAGCCAACGGGGTCACCTTCGTGCCAAAGGAAATGAACTCGCCCAACGCGCCGGAGCTTCGCCCAATAGAGAAATATTGGGCGATTATGAAGCAGGCCCTCCGGAAGAACCCAAAAGTTGTCAAATCGGAGGCGGACTTCAAGAGAAAATGGATTTCTGTTCAAAAAAAACTACAACCTGACGTTGTACAGAACCTTATGGACGAGGTAAAGAGGAAGGTGCGAGCATACGGGCTTGGGCTCAAAGTATGAATAAAAAGAAAATGCCAAAAGTTGTTTAATAGTTTTTATTTTACTGTCTAAAATTTTCAAAAAGATCGGTCTACTGGGCGAATTTCTACAGCATTTTTTCCGTGATGCAATTTGATGTGACACACCCTTTATACAGATTTTGAACCGCCGGCGAAGTGATTTTGCTCTTAAGCTTTGTATCGAACAAAACCGTAGTGTGTGACATCAGAATTAGGAGAAACTGCAGGCTGCTTGTTAGTTGGAGCTAGACTGAGTATTAGAAATCGTGAAAGACTTATCTATTCCCAGTAAGTTATAAACAGGCGGGGCTAATTTACCATATTATCTCTCTGTCCGTACAAGGAAACGCTGTACAGGCAAACCTGGTTTTGTGCGAGGGTTAGGGACCGCACAAAAAAAAACATCGCGGAAAAAAAGGGTACCTAAGTTCACCAGTAGCTTCAAAAAATAGTTTTCGCTACACAATTTGGAAAATAAATTTTTTTATGCGTTGGATAGGAATCCCAAAAAATAAGTTTCCTTGAGTAGATAACCCAAATCCTGATGATTCCATTCCACACGTTTGATTTAATTTTGTTTTCCTTCTGTACGTCAGAACATGTTGCCTTTGCAGAGGTACATAAAAATTATAGAAAGCACCGGTAGAACAATTGTATGGGAAAACGGGTATACTTCCAATTTTTGACAATTTAAACTATTTGTGGATTAGGGAATCGTAATCGATATATATATATATATATATATATATATATATATATATATATATATATATATATATATATATATATATATATATATATATATATGGAGTGATGTCTGTCTGTCTTTCTATCTTGCTGTCTGTCTGATTCTTATGGACTCGGAAACTACTGAACCGATCGACATGAAAAGGGGTTTTTTGGGTCGAGGAAGATTCTTATAATAGTTTGAGACCCCTCCCCCTCTCTAAGGGGTGGCTGCCATACAAATGAAACACAAATTTCTACATTAGGGTGCAATAAATATTTTTACGGTAGCTAGACACTCCACCCCCCCTCTCTAAGGGGGAGCTTCCATGCAAATGAAACAACAATTTCTCCATTACTCGAGAATTAATCAAGCAAAGGAAATAAAATTTGGCATATGGAGGTTTTAGGATGAAATGAATGCTTAGATGGTGGTTAGATACTCCTACCCCCTCTCTTAAGGGGGGCTGCCATACAAATGAAGCACAAATTTCTGCATTACTCGGAAATTATTCAAGCAAATAATACCAAATTAGGCATATGGAGGTTTTAGGGGGCACGAAACGTTTCTATTGTGAATCGACACTTCTCCTCCCTCTCTAAGGGGGGGGTGTTCTGCCATACAAATGAAACACAAATTTCTGCATAACTCGAAAACTAATCAAGCAAATGGAGTCGAATTCGGCATGTGAAGGTTCTAGGGGGCACGAAACTATGGTAGACACTCCTCTCTCTCTCTCTCTCTCTCTCTCTCTCTCTCTCTCTCTCTCCCTCTGAAGGAAAGGGGGCTGCCATACAAATGAAGCATACATTTCTGCATAACTCAAGAACTAATCAAGCAAACGGAACCAAATTTTGCATGTGGAGGTTTTAGGAGGCAAAATAAATTTCTAAGGTAGTTGAACACTCCTCCCATCTCTCTAAGGGGGGGGGGTCTGATAAGAAATGAAACATAAATTTCTGCATAACTCGAGAACTAATCAAACAAATGGAATTAAACTTAGCATATAGAGGTTTTAGGGATCGATAAAGGTTTCTATGGTGGTTCGACACTTTTCCCTCTTCTCTAAAGGGAGACTACTATTTAAATGATAAACGGAGCCAAATTTGGCATGTGATGGTTTTTGAATATAAGAAATGTTTCTTTGATGGTATGACACCCCTCCCTTCTCTGAAATGGAGTGAGGTCCCGTAAAAATAATACACATATTTCAACCAAACATGACAATTGATTTTTTTTAATGTGATAAAACGCACTCCTTTATCTTCTTCTGTCTATATAAATAAAAATGGACCACTGAGTGTGTTGTTAAGGCTATTTCATAAAAGCGTACATGCTGAAAAAAAATTCCATCCAAATCGGTCGAGTAGATCCTGAGATGTCGATACTACCAGTTGAAATAAGCATGGTTTCGAGATGAACGCGATTAGAGATTTGTATAGTAATGCTACTTCCCTTGAGATGACCTCATAGTTATTGCTGTAACTTTTCAACGAGATGAAATATCGAAAAACATTTTAGGACAACATTTCTGAGGGCATAAGCTCCCCAAAATGCAAAAAAATCGATATTTTCGACCTTCCAGACAGAGGTCCCCCGTTAACCAGAAATAAAATAAAAATTGGTCAAATTGTGTGCAACTCGTACATTGTAGCAATTTACATAACCTAGCCTTACCAGATGCACGTAAACAGCAACCTATATTCACCTGTAGTGAATCTGATAGTTCACGTGTCTAGGATTACTCTCTTCTATGTGCGTCTCGATTTGGTTATCATCAGTAGCGGCGATTTCTTCCATAATTGCTAGCCATAACATCGGCCATTTGCTGTTGACGTACCATCGTGGGACGTCAAATACCGTAAAAACCATGTCCTCTGTTCCTTCCGAATAAATATCAACCCAGGATTAGTGAAACCTCCTTCTGCTTTTTTCCAGTACGATTAAAGCCACACGATGGAATGATTTAAACGAAAACTCGAGAAAACACAAACCTACGAATCCCACAAAATAAAAACCTCGATGATTGAAAGCACAAACTCCGCTCATTGGAGAGACCCCCACACGGTTTGATCTCCGCACAGTAAAATATTCACAACGAGTTTCTTCGCCGACGGTCGCCAATCGCGGTACATGATGATTGCGCAACTGACTTCTTCCATTGACCTTAGCCTTGGTTGTTAACAATTCGCGCTTAGCATCGTGCACTAGCGTGTTTATTTATTTATGTGCAGCAGCAGCAGCAGCAGCACTAGTAACTGAGCCACCTTGATCGCGTGCATATACTCGCTCCGTACATAAGTAAGTATACGTATATTGTATATTTATTTACAAGATTAACTTAGAATGCTACACCACAATTTACCCGGCAGCGTGAAGCGACAAATTGATGGGTCAGAGAAAAAATATTTATATATGAAAAAAGAAGAAGAGGGGGGAGGTGGCTCATCATGCATTAATGAAAACATCCCATTGAAAAGCGGTGGTTTGTTATTAAATTCACGGTCAAGCGAATTCTGTTCCACACTTTGAAACGAGAAAAGCAGAGGAAGCAGAGAAGTGAACGATGTGAAGGAATGCGAAACTGAACCTTTGGCGCTGCTGTGATTAATAACAGCACGAATTATACCCATGGTTTGCGGCGGTTGGGTTGTTATCCTATGCTCTTTTATGCTAATAAAATCGTATTGTGTACCAATTATAAACCCGAGAGAGAGTTGTAAAATCGATTTATCGGGATGTGGTTTCGGATAATTCAACGGAACGGGACACTTCGTCTGTCTGTATTTGAAGTTCTGTGAAAATACTTAGGCGCGATAGACCACCCCGAAAGGGCTATGATCACCGTGTTTTTCGTAACACAATTGGGTATTATCATTGTGGAGCAACTGTGATTTCAACAACGAGTAATGTACCCGAGACTTGGACTCCATGATCATGCGATTTAACACCTTTGAGCTATTATGTATGGGCCTATGTGAAGTCGCTGGTTGACGCCGATAAACCACAGATGATATACGCCGTGGATTACAATTGCTGCAAAAAGTTATCGAAAATTGCACTTTCCGATTGAACTGTCTGCGAGCCAGTCGAGGTAGTCATATGCCGCGAATCATATTCTTATTTCAAATGGTAAAGAAGTCTTTTTGAATGAAGCCAATAAAGCCATACTCATGGTAATTAATGAGTTGAGGAAAGAGATTATACACTGTTCCAATGCACAATGGTCCAGAAGATGCATTTAAGTGGAAATTAGCACTTAGAGCTCGACAGTTATTCTCTAGACAAAAACTGTCTTAGACAAGGTTGTTACTCATAATAGAGCACTCGTTTTTATGTTGTCAAAAATAGGGCGACCAAAATTGTCGATGAAATAAAAAATCTAACTTTTTTATCTTCATAACATAGTTGGACAATGTTGTAGCTACAATTATTTGAGACATCTTTGTAGAATAAAGTTTTTCTCTATCTCTTGAAATAACCGATATAGCGCCTCACGTTAGGGTCACCATGAAAAAACTGTTTTTTTGCTCTAACTTTTATATTTCCAATTTTACATGCAAACTGTCTTCGAAAGACTTTTAGAGCTTACTAATGCAAACATTTTTCGATACAGAACTTGTCAATATCCCCACTTTACTCAAAGTTATTGATATTTCTTCCCAAAAAACATGCTTTTTATTTGTTTGTCATTCTTTCTGGGGCAAACGTAAACAAAGTTTATTGGCGGCATTTGAAAGAGCATATTTCACTCTACATGATGTGTGATTTTCAAAACTATGTTATTTCTTGTTTTTGAGTAAATTAAAATTGAAATCACGAGATTTTGGGTAAAGAACCATCAATAACTTTGAGTAGGATTAAGATATAGACAAGTTCTGCAAAATGTTGGTATCGATAAGCTCTAAAAATCGTATGAAGACAGTTCTGATGTAGAGTTTGAAATATAAAAGTTAAAGCAGAGAAAACACGTTTTTTCATGTTCACCCTAATGCAACTTAGAAAAAAGCGTTGAATCGATTATTTTAAAAGATAGAAAAAAGCTTTGTTCTACAAAGTTGTTTAAAATAACAGGGGCTACAACATTGTTTATCTCTATCTATAAAGATAAGAAAGTTAGATTTTTCATTTCATCGGCAATTTTGGTCACCCTATTTTTGATAACATAAAAATGAGCGCTCTATCATATGTAACAACATTGTCTAAGACAGTTTTTGTCTAAACAATAAATATCTCCCACAAATTTGTTTTTAGCGCCTCCTATCTGAGTTGCATTAGGGTAACTATGAAAAAAACGGCTTTCAAATTCCGTCAACAAACTTTTTTTAATGTTTGACCAGAAAGAATGACAAACAAATGAAAGGAGCGTGTTTTTTGGGAAGAAATATCAATAACTTTGAGCAAAGTTGAGATATTGACAATTTCTGCATCGAAAAATGTTTGCATTAGTAAGCTCTAAAAGTCTTTCGAAGACAGATTGCATGAAAAATTTGAAATATAAAAGTAAAAAACAAAAAAACAGTTTTTTTCATGGTGACCCTAACATAACTTAGAAAAAAGGCGCTATATCGGTTGTTTCAAGAGATAGAGAAAAACTTTGTTCTACAAGGATGTCTCAAATATTGTAGGATTGAAGGATTGTAGCTACAACATTGTCCAACTATGTTTACCTCTATCTATGAAGATAAGAAAGTTATTTTTTTTATTTCATCGACAATTTTGGTCATCCTATTTTTGACAACATAAAAACGAGCGCTCTATCATTAGTAACAACTTTGTCTAGGACAGTTTTTGTCTAGAGAATAACTGTCGAGCTCTTAATGCTAATTTCCACTTAAATGCATCTCCTGGACCATTGTGCAATGATTATAAAGTCAAACTCTTTCTTGATTCAATCGTTGTGGGCTTTAATCAAGCTCTTATTTTTTATTTGAACTCTATTTCACAATTCACGAACAATGGACATAAAACAGTTTTTATAACGAACTTTTCAGCATGATTTAACTAACTATAAGCGACGAGTACAATGCTCTACTGGATCGAGGAGTGTCGTCAGATGACAAGAAAAACTCGTCTAATTATGAGTCAGTCTCCAAAGTATTTCAAGATCCAACAATATTCAAAGCCCAATATAATTCAATGAATAATGTGACCAGTTAAAAATAGTTAAAAATGTATTGCACCAAATATCGTAACGTATTCCTACGTCAAATTTGCGGTCTTGTCTCGGACAGAACCCTTCAACCTTTTTTCTTAAATTTCAGATATATTTTTTTAATTTTTTGACCCTTGAAAATCCTCCAAAGGGGCGGGGAGGGTGTTATTGGCAGTACATAGTACAAAAAAATATTTTAATGCCAAATTTCTTCCAACAATTCAATGGAACATCGAGATCTGGTGTTGCCTCGAAAAAAAACATTTTGGTCGAAAATCGACATTTTGGGACTTGATCAAAAAATCATAACTTGGAGAGCTTTGAGGCACCCCTAAGTCACGTCCGATTGAGCTAAAAATTTGTACAGGACAATAAACAAAATGTACATGGTCGGTTTAGGTGCTCCCGTGGCCGAGTGGTCAGGGTCCCACATTATCATGCCGGGGGTTTGGGTTCGATTCCCGTTCTGGCCGGGAGATTTTTCGTCAAAGAAATTTCTTCCGACTTGCGCTGTGGTCACGCGTAGCTTGCCACTCCATAATATATTCAAGGCGTGTTTTTCGGCATAGAAATCTCATCTAAGTACTACTAATAGAAATGACGCAAGTAATACCTATGTTGAGAAGGCAAAAGTTCCACTGGGAACTTTAGTGCCATCCAAGAAGAAGAACATGGTCGGTTCTTTAAATTCGATGATGAAATTTTTTCCATACATTCATTGCCACTGCAGCTCTTTTATATATTGGTGAGGATTGTACATGATTGGTTATACATAATTACCCCTTTGCGGTCGTATTAAATTTGTGCAAATTCGGGTCAAATACATAACTTGTAAGATTATGAAAGATAAACAAGATTTAATTATTTTTTTTGTAATTTTAGAGAATACATTTTGAACATGTGATGTTTTCATATAAAAATAATATTCTATCATTCTTTTTCGCGTGATTTCATTCGAAACAGTCCCCAACAGTCCCAGTCCTGGTTTTCGACTACATGTATCGCAAACATAATGAGAGTGGCGTTTTCGGTTTTATGTCTTTCTGTTTGAACATACAGAACAATTCTTGTTTTTTACATATACACAATGCTGCAATACATGAAGATTTCTATTGAGTTTTCCTTCTAGCATGGGTGATAACTTTTGTTTATGCTGATTACCGTTATCTATTGTTCATAGAAGCATTGTTTTGATTCGTGGGAAGGTTCACTAGACATTAAGATTCATTTTTAAAGTGTTAACTACATACATTTGTTGAACAAAGTATAAGATAAGGAAAGTAACCTTCATGTGGTGGCTGACAGTAGACAAACGACCGCAAAGGGTTAAAAACGCAGTACAGATAAAAAACAGAGCCCAGCACTGAATTTTCAGTGAAATTTGTGATAATCAGAACAAAAATAAGATCCTTTTTCAACAATTAGAGGGTGCCCCACATCGATCTGCATCACGGAAAAAAACGCTAAAGAAAATTACCTAGTTGAGCGATCCTTTTCAAACGTGTATACAATAAAATATAATTTATTAGTAAGCTTTTGGTATGTTTATTTCACTCAACTTAAATACCCTAACCGTATGCTCGCACCTTACGCTTAACTTAAATGAATAAGGTTCTGTACAACATCTTACTGCAGCTTTCTCTCTACGAAAACTCAATTTTTCTTTATTTCGTCCACAGATTTGACCTCCTTGGGATGCTTCCGTAGTGACTGCTTCATAATTGCCCAGTATTTTTCGATGAGCCACAGTTCCGATGTGTTGGAGGGGGCGGGATGGTCGTTCATTTCCTTGGGTACAAAAGTGGCCCCGTTGGCCTCGTATCACTCCAGGACATCCTTTGAATAGTGGCACAAAGCTAGATCCGGCCAGAAGATTGTAGGGCCCTTGTGTTGCTTCAACAGAAGCAGCAGACACTTCTGTAGACACTCCTTAAGGTAGATCTGGCCGTTTAGGGTCCCGGTAGTCAAGAACGGCACACTCCCTTTGCCACATGTGCTGATCTCTTGCCTAACCATGTATTTTTTGGCAAACTTTGAAAGTTTCTGCTTCCTTACTTCCTCCGGAACATCAAACTTGTGCTGGGCGGTGAAGAACAGTAGCCCCGGAAACTGCCGGAAGTCCGCCTTGGCGTTAGTTTCATCATCTATGATGAGACAATTAGGCTTCATTAGCATCTGGGTGTACTGTTTCCGGCCCCGTGGCTTTCCCACCGTATGTTGCCGTTCGCCACGATTTGGATCCTTCTGCACTTTGTACGTATGCAGTTCCTCCCAGTCCTAGGCTCTCTGAGCGAAAACTTGGACAGATTCAACATTTTTGCCACATCACTGTTCGAAGCATTGGGATTCCGCTTTAACGCATCTGCGGCACGCTTGTGATCCTGATCACTAATAGAACATCCATTCTGACCGCATTTCTTCATCCTTTCGATGTTCAGAGTTTCGTAGTAACGTTTAATCACACGACTCACCGTTGACTGCTCGATTCCGAGACGTTGAGGATTTTCCAGGTGCTTGCGCAGAATCAATTCGCGACGTTGCTTTTCGGGTGACGCTGATTTTTTTTTTGCAATTTTCGAAAAACTGACAGCGATAAAAATACAGTATAAACAATACACTCTAAACTACTTCTCCCAAATTTTTTAGTAGAAAATACCGTGATGCAATTAGAAGTGGGACACCCTTTATGGTTGCCAGATTTGTGGATAGGGAAGACGAAGGCAGAAAAATGGCTGTCTCAAGCAAAAGCCTTCCGAGGACCCCTGGAACGATCTAGTGATGCATATTCATCAGTTTACCTAATGCGCGATGCGACAAGCCAGGATTTTGCATCTGGGTGACCCGAATACGTCTACGTCTTACATTATTGGTGCCAAATCAGCACCCATCATGTATAGTTGCCTCTGTCCGTACATTAATAAAACCAATAACCTCTCTCTGATTTTCGCAAAATTGAAACACCCAATACCACATTACAATACCCTTTTGACTATTCGCTACGCATACCTGGGCGCCTCTTCATGAAGTGCAAAACAGATGCATGTAGCCAATACAGAGGGGCGGATGGGGCGCCGAAATAGGTCGTGAATGGCCGTACGATGTTTTACAGTTAAAGCCTGTTTCAGTTAGAATTTAGTCGCATAAAGTAGGACATCTCTCAGCATAGAAATAACGTACAAAAAAGTGAAAGGATGTTATTTTGTAGGTTTATCAACTTTAAGGTTAAAAAACATGAAAATTATTCGTCTTCTGTTCGGATGAATTTTCGAACATTTCGTGTGATACCACCCATCATTTTCTGCACAGTACTGCTGGTAACTGTTTTTGCTATCGTCTTGGAAAAGTGGTGCATTTGAATTGTATTTTTGATGGTTCTGCCACATTTCTTCAATTTGCCTTCGATATTGTCCAACATCTCTCGAAAATCCGAAAAATTTGGTGGATTGATAATTTTTTCAATGAAGTCGATTTTGTTCTCCTTATACCACATGATGCCATCCCGGCTGTAATGGCAGCTTGTCAAGTCAGGCCAGAGCATCACTGGACCATTGTGTGATAGAATGTATGACAACATCCTGTTCTGAAGACACTCCTCCTTGTATTTATTGTCCCAGTGATGACAACCATTGTCGTCGTTCCACAACTACAGATCCCTTGCCAAATCATTAACTCACGGGCAAATTTATTTGCGTGAAGAAATTTGAACCTACCCTACGCTTGACAAGATAAAATTTGTCTAAAAATCCATTTTTACGTACCCTATGATCAGAAAGTATCGGGATTTTAAAAATAAAACAAAATAGAGTTAAATTTCAGGCAAATATATTTTATCTCTTTCAAAATACGATTCATCTGAAGCAACACACATGTGTCAACGCTTGACCCAGTCCTCCATGCATCCCTGGTAGACCAACGAAAGGATGGTTTTAGTTCCCTCGTCACATTCTCTTTGATCTCATCCAAGGCGCCTAGAAGTATATCCTAAGGTGAGGCCGTTTCGACACTAAGTTGGTTAGGGGAGCGGTATATGAAAACAGTAGGGAAGAAAGCAGAAGGGGAATTATTTGCTCGAAGCATGAAAGAGATAGACTGATCACGAGCGAGCTTCGGCACTAGCGTGTTGTGTTTTATTTACAAACAAAACACAGTAGACTTCCAAGATGGCTGAAGAGTGGTTTTAGCAAATTGGCCCACCTTAGGATATACTTCTAGGCGCCTTGATCTCATCGATCGACTGAACTCTTTTTCCACGAAGTGGCAACTTCAACTAGAGAAACAAAAAAACAAAGTCGCACGGGGCCATCAGGTGAATACGGTGCTTACTCGGTGGTTTTCACTCGATGATTGGTCAAGTAATTCAGTATTATTCTGGCTCGGTGCGATGGCGCGTTATCAACATGCAAAATCCAAGAATTGTCGGTCCACATTTCTGGTCATTGGCGACGTACAGCATCTCTCAAACGCTTCAAAACGGATAAATGATATTCTTTGTTGACTGTCTAGCTACTCGGACGATTCTTGCTTTGTTTCTATGTCAAATTCAAAGACCCATGTCTCGTCGTCCGTAATTATCCGTTTCAAGAAGGTTGGATCACTTTGGGCTTGAGAAATCACCTCTTCAGCAACTGTCTTTTGATGGTGTTTTTGCACGAAATTCAGGTCCTTCGCAACGAGCCTGGCTACCACACGTCTCATACCCAAAACAATATGTTGTGCTATTCCATATGCAATGCCAAATTCACTAGACATCTCTCTTAAGCTGGTATGACGATTATCAAGCTTTTTGGGTTCTCAATGTGATTGTGCGAATTTTTTTTTCGCGTTCCATCGTCGATAACTTTTGGATGTATCCTTCAATCTTGACGAATTCTGTACTACTGAATAAAAAAACCACCCGGATCAAAACGCTGTCAATAGTTTCTCAATGTGACAACTAGGGGCGCTGAAGTGAATAAAAAATAAGCGACCAAATTCTAACTGAAACACACTTTATTTATTAAGCTGCAGAACGCATACTTCTAAATAATGTATTTGTTATTGTAAGGCGACATTGACATTGTGACACGAAACTTTGAGACGATGAAGGAGACCTACATCAAACTGAAGACTGAGGCCAGTAGGATTGGACTTGTCATCAATACGTCGAAGACAAAATACATGCGAGAAAGAGGCTCCAAGGAGACAAATGTTAGCTTCCCACCAAGAATTCAGATTGGCGGTGACGAAATCGAAGTGGTAGATGAATTCGTGTACTTGGGCTCACTGGCGACCGCCGATAATGACACCAGCAGAGAAATACAAAGACGCATTATGGTAGGGAATCGTGCTTACTTTGGACTCCGGAAGACGCTACGGTCGAGTGAAATTCGCCGCATCACGAAGTTAACCGTCTATAAAACACTGATTAGACCGGTAGTCCTCTACGGCCACGAGTCGTGGGTTATGCTCGCGGAGGACCAGCGCGCCCTTAGTGTATTCGAACGGAAGGTGTTGCAAACCATGAGCTGCACCAATTGCTGGGAGAACCACCCATCGTTCATATCGCGAAAATCGACCGGCTGCGTTGGGCTGGGCAACGTCGTTAGAATGTCGGACGATAGCCCAGTGAAAATTGTCTTCGACAACGACCCGATAGGAACGAGGAGAAGAGGTGCGCAGTGGGCAAGATGGTTCGACCAAGTAGAAGCCGACTTGCGGATCCTATACAGACTGTATGGCTGGCGACAAACAGCTATGGACCGAGGTGAATGGAGACAACTTTTGTGTACAGCACAGGCCACTGGGGCCTTTTGCTGATTAAGTAAGTAAGTTTTTTTCGATCGAAAATGAATCGTTAACAGATCTTGATTTAAATGCAATTAAGGATCATTTTGCTTCAGTTAAAGCCCGCAAGGCAATGATTTGACTAGAGAATAAGCGAAGCTGGTAATGATTTTTCCTAACCTTCTAAATACGGATAAACGGCTCAAAGTGAACTATGGTATAAGTGAGTTGCTTTCTCAAAATATCAGAAACCCAAAGTTAGTGAAAACATCGAGTAAAGTGGTATTTTTTTGCCATTTTCATAATTTGCCGGGAGCGCTGTCTACCCTCACTACGTCGCTGGTCTCGGATACAACCCGTCGAATTTTTCCATCCCGGCCGGAACTGCAAGACAAAGCGGATGTAAGCAAACACTCTAAAAAGAAACTCGTCAATATTTGGTTGATTTCGGCCATGTATGAAAAATGTTTCGCAAGTTTGAAAGTGTCGCAAAAATTATCGACTAACACTTTAT